>NC_137461.1:231515597-231817953 GCF_964235325.1 Thermobia domestica | reverse complement strand
CTTGTCCTTTTGTACGAAATAAATAGTTCCTCGATTAATATGGAAAAACTTCGACATATTTGCACGTTTTCACCAGCACCCAAGCGGAGCAAAATCTGAGCTTTAACCTCCAAGGACGAAGTTTCGTGTTTACGTTTCCCAGTCGACATTTCTCACTGTATGTACAGTATTCTGTACCACCGTACTTAATGGACTTCACTTGCTGTATGTGAAGACACACTTCTGTATTTAAAAAAAAAGAAAAAATGCTGTATACAATTGAAACAAAGAAATTCAACAATGCACGCTTTAAATTGCTCGCTTGCGTCCCGTAGTCCTGCTCGGCGGTGAAACCTAGGGGAGAAAAGAGAGGGGCTGTTTACATCTACAATAAAATGCTCCAGTAGCACCTTCTGTCAGGTCTGTTTGTCAACAGCGCGTTGAACTATTGGGCGGTCAAACCTCAAAACCGTTGAAGTACAGAACAATCTGCTGACCATTTTGCCAAATATTGAACTACCGAACATGGTGGCTGCAAAATTGTAGAGCTGTATAGCGGGTCTTGCACGTCAGGAGAATACTCAAAGATATTGAACTACTGGGGTTGTTGGAGTATCGAATGTTGAACTACCGAGTGCGCCCTGCATTCAATTAGCAGCTAGATTAGTTGCTAGGATATAATCGAGCTTAGCGTCCCATTCAGCACCAAGACTATATGAGACATGAACCTACAGCTTACAATGTGATCCTAATCACGAGAGCTCCAACCGGGAATCGAACTCAGTTTTCACCTCGAAGACGCGTACGCTAACCAAATAACCACAAGGAAAGCTCTAATTAAGTAACAACTAGCGTTTTGCACGTTGGCATCAAGATTATTGTTTTAATTTTCTTTTTCAGCGCTAACTCATATACACATTTTTACGTTCTTGTAAATGTTACGACCTTTCGTAATTTTGGCTACACGAAAAGTAAACTATTTCTAATGTATCTTAAGGGAGCACCCATTGCTCTTTAAGATAAATCTTTTTGTTCTCTGGAGATACACTTTGTTTCATGGAGGTCACTGCATCCTGAAGCTGGGGCCACGAAGAGGTGACGAGGGGAAGGCTCTGTTGTGTGTGTAAGGGGTTGTTTGTGGAAGGAGAGAGAGAGAGTTTTGGTTCGCAGACGAGAGAACGTGGAATTTAGCACCAGGGCTTAGGCGACGGAGAACAGGAATTTTATACGAGTTGTTGTTCCCGTAAGTCTTAATTATTCGCTAACTCCCTCTCCCTTCCTTTTTTTGGTCTACAAGTTTTTCTCCTAACTTTCTCCTCGCGAACACCGCAACTAAATCTCCACGTCTGTGTACTGTCGTCCATACTGTGTTTAGGGAGAAATATTATCCAACATTTATATCTTGATATAGTTAAAGATTTCGTATTATTTTATGCAATTTTATTGTTACATGAACTTATGAGAAATAGGCTACATACAACTCTCAAAATTGTAATTGAAAGATTACTTAAAATTAAAGTTTAAGAGTTGAAGTTGAATTTAATGCTTATGACATATTAACTGTAGTGAATTTTGCCCTCTTCGCAGCCTCATAATGAAAAGACGATGGTGTATATTTTAGCATCAGTTCCGTTTTAATAATTGGCATGGTATTGAGCTTATTATTTGGTCACGAATGCAGTTTTGATGGGTTTTCTTGCAAAAAAAAAAAAAAAATCACTCTTATATATGTCATTTTGTTGAGTTCAGTGAGATTTCTCGATCGATCTACATCTCAAATCTATTCAAATGCCCTTTCGCAAAACTCAAATTTAAAAATGAAACGAAATGAAATATTCCACTTTTACGTCCCACGATTATGTCGGTTACGCTAAAGGTGATGATGAGAAAAGAATGAAATGGTGGAATGAAGAAAGTGGGAGGAAACGGGAGAACCTCAAGGAAACCCACGCACACGGTGTTTGTCCACCACAAAGTTTACTTGGCGCGAGCTGGGATCGAATTGGGGCCCCCATGCATCAGAGGTTAATGCTCTACCACTGAGCCACCGCGGTCCCTTAAAATGGTATATATATCCAACACCGTTACCAAAGTGTTGATTCTGAAAATATGTATGTAAAAATCCCCAGAAAACCCACGAAAACGATGTTGTTCATCAAAAGTTTATATACTTACTGGGGGATGGATAAGAACCTTTCATACAATGTCCTCGATTACACCACTGGCCGTCTGTACTTCTCTATGACAGGATCTGAGAATAAATCAATCTATATAAATTAGTGTTAAGTACAAACACAGGTTTTATTCAGATTTTAGAAAGACAGAAACCATCTTCTGAAAACGTTCAAAACTCAGTTTTCTCAAAATCGGTTCGGTTCTTATCAAACCGGTTTTCATTTTTCTTTTCATATCGATTATATATATATATATATATAAAACTGGCGTGGATATAGAGGAATATAGAGGCTATAGCCTCCCCCTTGACGCTCAGATAAACACTGGATAAAATGGGCTTCAATTCTACTTTCTTTACACTGGATAAAGCGGCAAACTATGGTTTAGCCCTTCCCTTGATCATATCCTGGATCTGCGGTTGCGTATATATACTCTGTATAATACTATGTGGTTCTTCGTTAACTTACATGGATATAAATATTATAGAACCAGAATAGACACAGCTTCGGAGAAAATCACATTGTTTTCAGTAGAAACCAAAAACTCTTTTGGAGGAAACATTGAATGTTTTTGGTGAAAAACCGAACCTACGGTTGCCAACCGTCTCGATTTTGTCGGGACTGTACCGAATTCTGATTTATTTGTCCCGCGTTCCGACCGGACACTCGTCGGGACGCATATTGTCCCAACTTATCGATTTTCAAAGTTAATTAATATTTTACTGGCCCATTTTTACGAGGGAATAACTTATGTTAATTAAGTTACACGCACAGTTTTATGTATAGTATCAATTTAACAAATTTGTGTTTTAACTTGACTCATGAAAAAATAGTTAGCAGCTCGTCTTTAATTTTTAGTTATTCCCTAATTGTTTTGAGTTGATAATCCTGTCGATTATGATGATAGTATATTCTATTCAGCGCTAAAAATATTGTTTTTCCAACCTCTACATAAAAGCGACTGCTACCGCAGTGGCAGTAACACTCACTTCAGCGTGGTACCGACCCCAAGCCTACTATAACTCATTTGTTAGTGATAAAAGCCAAATATTCTATATAGTTTTATTTTTAAATGTTTTTATGTTAAGTAAATTACAAGTATTTTGGTTTGAATTTGTTGTATGATGATAGCCAAAGAATAAGACGATTTTAGTACAACTTTTTGTCAGTAATTCCTTAGCAATGTTATGCACTCATTTATGATTAAAAAATTATATAGTTTTCTCTCTAAACTTTGTATAGACCTGTATTAAATAAATTGCAGTTGTTTGGTTTGAATTTGTTGCATATATTGCTTATACCTAGTGATGAGCAGTACGTGGGAAAATAAAATAAAAAAATAAGGTGCCACATTCGTTGAGGTTCGTGTTATTCAGCTGATTATTTACATTGTTTACAACGACTCGCCGTACATGTAGTCGTCTCAGCGGAGGGAAGGGGGGATCCAACACAGATTGTCCTGTCCCGATTTTTTCTTAAGAGAAGTTGGCAACCCTTCCAGAACCGGTTGTGAAGAAAACTCAGTTGTCGGTTATCTAGAAACTGGTTTAAAATTTTTGACCATTCTTAGTAGAAATATTCATAACAGTCGATATATTATTTTCTTTTCTTTCTTTTCTCAGATACATTTGTTTCAGATGGTATAGCAGAAGAGAAATATCCACTATTACATAGAACCACTGATGAGTATCAAATTTCAATTATAAAAAGTTGCTTTCGTATTTATATTATAGATAATTATATTCACGTGTGTCTTTATTAAAACGAATTCAATTGCTCTAACATATAAAAGAGTACAGAGAGAGAAAGAATATGCAAAGAGCAGTGGATGAAAACGTGTTGTCCAAATGAAATGTGTTGATGAAAACCAGGAATGCTAGTTGTTTCTATAATGCGAAACACTTGTCCACATCCAAATAACAATGTTGGATTTCGTGGTGCTTTACACTGCCAGTGGTTTCCAGACTCTATTTTCCCATCGTCTGGTACTATCCAGATGCCATTGTTCGTTCTATGCTCTTGCTTCAGGACGCTAACAAAAATGTATCAACATTATTTGTTTTTTCATACTTATAGGCTATTCATTAAAATTTTCCAAAAGAATACGTATCATATTTTACAGCATGAGTTTATGACGAAGATACCTCTTCATTCCTTTGTCATTTTTTCTTCATATTTATAATAGTGTATTTTATTCTTCCAAAACATGATCTGTACGCACCTTTGGCGTGGGAGAACCGGGTTCGATTCCCGGTGGGAGGTCATGTGTTTCGATTCCACGTTAATCAGTAGGTCCACGTTTCATATACACTCGCTGCTGAACGGGACGTTAAACTCAAAATCCAATCCAAAACATGATCTAACGTGATGCAGGGTTATTTTCATTCTGCCTGAACCGGCTCTTAAATTTTCGTGGATTCCCGGAACCGGTTGTTCCATTTTTTTAAATCTCTAGCACTATTTTTGAGAACAAATATACAGAATGAAGCATGTTGTGTAACTTAATCCTAGTGGCTGTACAGTATGGTATACTAATGAAATAATAATATCTAATAATATAATCATATAGCAATAATATTAAAAAATGAAATCTTTGAGTTTTACGTCCCACGATTATGCCGGCTAGGTTAAAGGAGACGGTGATGATGAGAAATGAATGAAATGGTGGGATGAAGAAAGTGGGAGGAAATGGGAGAACCCCGAGGAAACCTACGCACACGGTGTTTGTACATCACGAGCAGGGTTTGAGCCCGGGACGCCATGTACCAGAGTTGAACGCTCTACTACTGAGCCACCGCGACCCCAGCAATAATATTTTCAACATACTATACTAATCATACAACCGGTTGTTAAATACTACACTGTAAAAATAAAACGTCATTTAAACACTTTTAGAACAGTTTTTGGGAAGAAAATTGATAAAATAGTGTTTAAAATGTGTGCTTTCTATGTCAAGAAAAACATTAACTCTTAAAAGCAGTGTCTAGGGTCACACACTCCTTCTTGGCAAACACTTCAAAACCAAAGTTATGTCACATTCTACGAACACATTTGAAACATACTTAAAGAAAAAAGTATTACCCGAATATGTGTCACCCGAGGGTGTTCAAAGAAAGTGGATAAAGCGTAAAGTGTCCTAACTGTGTGTAAAGATCGTTTCCAAATAATTTGTAGTGTAACCATAGAATCAGTTGTCAAATAGTAACGATAAAGCCGGTTGTAAAATACTAACCGTAGAACCAGTTGTTAAATGGTAACCATAGAACCGGTTGTTAAATATTAACTATAAAATCGGTTGTTAGACATTAATCATTGAACTGGTTATTAAATACTAATCATAGAATCGGTGGTGACACTGCAAGAAACAGATCAGTTTTTAAAACATATTTTTAATACTTTTAGAAAGTACTTTTAATCAAAGTTTAACATGTCAAAAGTGTTTACAAAAAATGCATTGTAAGAGTGGTTAATATTAATTGCCCTAATAAGGGAACCCTTTGTCGTGTCCCACGAAATGTGGAACAAGAGTATGATTAATCGATCAGTGTTAGTGAACACGAAAAACTCTCGACCGCAACCGTTCCGTACTTATGGGGGGAAGAGTAGGGGCACTGCCAACACAACACGTTGTGGATAATGAGACGAAATATGGCGCGAATTCGATGAAAATATGCATAGAAGCACAGTTAAACATATACTGCATTGTAATATTACATTCAACAATACTCTGACAACTGAGGGCAGAGGCGTAGCACGTAATGTCAGAGGAGGAGGGCTGGTACTGTGGAGTATAGGGTAGGGGAAAAGTTCCATTGAAGTTATGGACACATACGAGCCGGACTTGAGGGGAATAGCATAGTACTATATCATGGGCATAGTCAAGTACATGGGTGGAGAATAGAAAGGCAAGGGAGCAACGGACCCCGCCTTTCTGAACTGATCTTTCAATATATAGTGGTGTATTGGACTTTGCAGTGCATTCATACAAGGGCGTATATATATTGTTGTCTTACTTTTATGACTTGATCATCATCATCATAAACATTAAAATGAATGCCTACATGTATACAACAGTCTATATATATCAGACGTTACGACGTGAGAAGGTCCGGACCCTACGGACAATCCCCTCCATAGCTCTCTTTCTTCCATTTCTGCTTCACGGTGTCGTCTACAGGCTGTCTATAGTTCGTACTTGACCATGTATTATTGCTGTATCATGCAGATTGTGATTGTGTTTTTGATTTCCATTTATTTCGGAAGTTGAAAGACTCTCTGTCCGGAAAGAATTCTCCATTGGTGGTAAGAGCAGAAATCAGTTGAATACGTTGTGATTAACAAAACCCTGGTTTCACGCAATGATAAGTGTTAAATGTGTGTGGAGAATATGTTGGAAAGTAGAATGAGGTACGTGTTCTTTTTTTTAAATAGTTTAAACATATAAATTAGTCATTGTGTTTCAGGTCAAAACGGTCCCTCTTTTTCCTGACTGGACTGAGTATGTATGTAGGTAGATTACCTTACATAGCAATTGACTAAAAATGAAGAGTTCTGATACGAACTGTCCTGTGCTCCATTAAAGATTTTTTTTTATTTTTAGATCAAAGAATATTACATGTTATGTCCATCACGATATATTGACTGAATATACGAGGAGCATAAAGGGTAAACGGTAGAATGCATAAATTCTTTCAAGGAAAGTACTCAGCATATACAAATTATAAATGTTTCCTCTTGAAAATTTGAATAAATATTGACCCCAAAATCGAACGAGATGAAAATAAGTCAAGTTACGAGGATATACCTGATTATTTCGTAAACCGAATGTGAATAAGCGCCCGACTAAAAAAACAGGTTCATATAAGCAAATTATGTACACATAATATTCCATTATATCTCTTGGTGTTACTATACGAATATTAACAAATAATGCATGCTGGCTAAGATTAATAATTTGATTCGAGAGAGAAGAGAGTGAGTAGGAGAGATGTCGCTAAAGATGTCGGGTAAGGGGCGAGCGGCCCCCTTGTGGCATCGTTTGCCGCAGACGGACCCCAGAAATGTTATATTGTAATGTAGGTCAAGAATATAAACCCACTATTTTCGGTATAAAAAAATCCCCGCACTCCCGAAAAAATGTCTATCTGCTCGCCGCTCCCCCCAAGAAATAAAGCTGGTGCCGTAATTGGTGACTAGTTATATACATCCATGTATAATTTACCTTTTGAAAAGTACAGTGAAGTATCTTTTGATCACAGTGTTGGAACAATCGATTCTTCCTCTAGTTGCCTACTAGAAGACTCCAAAGAAATCACGGTTATAAGGCAGCGGTTTAAAATTAATAAACATTAAAACTTGATCAGTAACAAATTATAGCTACCATCTCATAATGTAGTTGGTGCCTCTGGGCACGAAACAATGAAAAAGTATTTGGATTGGTCAATCACGATTTGTAAACCAATGACGTTCCGTGGAAGAGAGTGAGTTTGGACAATACTTATTGAACAGCATCTACCGGCATTTGTAATGCCTACAGTCAAATCTCAAAGCAGAGGCGCTACAGGATGGTTAGGTTTCTCCTATATATGACTTGACCCTCTTGCTGCTCTACATGGCAATGTCACTCAAAGGATTACTAGAACATTTTAACCATTTACTTGGTCCCTATTATCTTAGACCAGTTCAGAAATTAGCATTGTGTATGCCAACATCACAAAGGCTATGTTTTTACTGCACGATTATGAGGAGGAATGATTTCACAGTTACGTACTTGTAACGGACTGGCATACTCGATATCCTGATCTTAATCGCATTGAACACTTATGAGTTGTTCTGGAATATTAGCTTTGCATCTGACCTCAAAGTTACACCATTAACTGTTCTCATTGCCTTTCAGCAAAGAACAGGGTGCCATTCCGAAGGATATCGGTATTGGAATACATGAATCGTATTCCATTTCTAAAGCGATAAATGAAATGAAATCTTTGAGTTTTACATTCCACGGTTATGCCGGTTAGGCTAAAGGAGACGGTGATGATGAGTAATGAATGAAATGGTGGAATGAAGAAAGTGGGAGGAAACGGGAGAACCCCGAGGAAACCCACGCACACGGTGTTTGTCCACCACAAAGTTCACTTGGCAGGGGCTGGGATCGAACCCGGGACCCCAATCACCAGAGCTGAACGCTCTACCACTGAGCCACCGCGGCCCCGCATTTCTAAAGCGAATTCTTACAGGCTATCAGTGGACACGGTAGTTAAGAGGTTAAGTGGTCATCTCTGGTCTGAGTGGACCCTGGTTCGGTCTCAGGGCATGTGAGTGTTTGGTGGATAACGTTATATCCGTAAGTTTTCTCGGATTTCTCCCGTTTTTTCCCAAACATTCATTCTAACAATTCTTTTCCAGTCGTTCACTGTCGTTAATCATCCATTTATCATAGCCTCAAGGTTGTAAACGTTGGGCGTTAAACTAGAAATGTAATATCGTGTCATTACCTATAGGCTATCAAAAACGATTGGTTAGCATGTACGTAATCACTGCCTAATTTTCGAAACTTATTTAAATAAAAAGAGAGAGCTCAGTGAGACAACTCTACAAGATTTTTTATTCTTGAGCTTATTTAAAAAGATAATTAAAGAACGTATTGGATTCTTGTAACATACTTTCTCCAATAGATAGAAATACTTACAGAGAAATGAATTAAAATAACTCGTTTTGTTAAGTCGAATATGAATTATACATTTTCTTGGGACACAACAGGAGTTGAAGTGTAACCCTTCAACGTATTCTTTCAATGCTATTCTCCTGAAGAAGTTATTAATTCATTATTGTTTGAAAATCTCTAAAGTTTCTTTGAATATTATTTTGATTCTTCGTACTTAATATGAGTGAATTCAGATGCATCGTCTGCATCACCACTAGATCTTTCCTGGTGTCAATTATCTCATCTGGCAGACCCCACTTCATTTCGCTGGCTTCTTGCCAGAACACGGACGGGCGAGTGAAGAAGCGAAGCGAAGGAGGCTTAGAAAATCAGTTCTCCTCCGACGAATGAGGGGTTGCGTCTTTCCTCCTGACCCCCTTCAATGCTCTTACATCACATCAACCAACCTCGTAGTCAGTTAACCGCGGATAGGTTTATAGCGTGTCAGAATCTAAATCAAAGAGCTGCCTATGACAAGGGACAGCTGTCCAGAACAAAGCTAACCAGCATTTAAAGACAGTGACGCGATCCACAAGTTGCTTTGACGCAACCAAAAATTATATTCTCTGCAAACATAGAGTGGTTGAGAGTGGGATATGCAGTGACTCCGCAACTGCGAGAGAAAAGAGCTCCAACTAGAGAAGTATCAAGAGAACGTTGCTGAACAAATGATGTTGTCCGTATTATGCTAATTTCTTTACGATCACATGAGTTGAACATTGAGAACCTGAATAGAGCAACATCCCAGGTCATTTTTTCCAATTTTTATTTTTATTTTTTCTTTGTCGGTATCTATGTTTGAAGATCTATCCGCTAGTACAGAATTATCATTAACTCATATTTATTTTTAATACAGAATATTTCAGCTGAATAGAATAGCATAATTCACAATAGGTTTAGGACGTTTATGTATTAAGGCGAATCACATCGCTGCAATGAAAAACTTTAACAATATTTTGTTCAAATATAATGCTTTATTTGAGCTTAGTAGCAAACAACGAGAAACCACATTTAACCAGCTCTTAGACATTTAATAACATTATTATTGGACTCTTCTGGCAACCTTTTAATACCGTACCGGTGCAGTAATATTCCTTTAGCTGTTTGATTTCGGTACATTTTTATATGTAAATCGAACTACCACTCAACAATATTATAACACAGTACAGTGGCGTCATTTAAGGAGATTCTTTGGGGAAGGGGGTCTGAAGACTTTCCGACATAAAATAAAATGATAATGAAATCTTTCATTTTCATGATGGATGGTTCACCGCCAAGCAATATGAATGGTTCAACAGCATGATGGATGGTTCACTGCCAAGCAAAATGAATGGTTCAACAGCATGATGGATGGTTCACTGCAAAGCAATATGAAAGCATGATGGATACTGTTGGCTATCCAATGTAGGACTTATAGCAAATAAATTCTTTTACAAATATAATTAGCAAATATAATATATTTGCTGTTATATATTATAGGAAATATAATTTTCTTTCTTATAACAAATATAATACAGAAGAAATGTCAAGAATAATCGGACATACAGAGATCATGTTGAGCATTGACAACGTAGACATTGTTCTACCAAGGTACCTCACTTGCAAGTACCTCAGGACATGAGCTTTTTGTACACTTCTCGTATATAAAAAAAAATATTCACAATTCACATTTTTACGAAAATATCGACCCTCATTATGCTAGGATCAATGAAACACATTTTTTTTTTTCATATTTCTGCACTCACACTCTTTACCCTCTTCCGTTAATGATTACGTGATTTTTGGCAGAAAACAAAAGTTCAAAAGTCACAAGCGGGCTTGCTTGAATTGAGAAAATGTCAACAGAATTGCGTGACATTTTCACTAGTTCTCAGAAAAGCTTCAAGACATAGTTTTCTCTGTTATGTCTCTTTCAGGGGCTTTGTTTCCGAAACTAAACTTCCAAGAAGAATAGGAATAAAAAAGAACAAATAACGAAAATTAGTATTAGAAACAAAGGAATAAACAACGCATATACTAGTGTTTACTCCTAGTTGAATTGATACATGGAGGTTACTGCACATAGAACTCCATTTTACTATCCCGATGAATTCGCAATGAGCCTGGATGTTAAATCTATAGATGACCTCAAACTAAATCCACAAATGGTCTTATTCGGATTAATGAAAATTTTGTGTTATTTGAGTGTTTTGCCTGAAGATGCTTTTACAATGTTCATGTAATCACTCCTAGACGATCTTATATGCTGTGCAAGAGGGTAGGATTCACAGTTTAGTGAAGATAAAGATTTTCTTTATTTTTCAAAATCGTAAAGGAAGAGTCGTTTACAAATTTAAATGTTGTCTTCCTTGCTTCCTCGTTATCTTGCAGTGGCATAGATTTTCCAACACTCCAACACTCCCCCAGATTACGAGGAACATTCCCTAGATAATTTCAGTTAACACACCTCCTAACACTCCTCAAAACTATCACGACAATACTGTCAAAGATAATTAACTTTCTAGTCAGTTGTGCTGTACAGAATTTGTACCTATTACTAAGGAAAAGCGTAACGTACATGTCAACACAGCAAGTGGCTCCTTAGGTGCGCCGTTGAGCAAAGGAGGCAAGGCAACCTGAGACAACATCTGCTTCCCTGAAATCAAAATCCTGGGAAAATCCCTGTGCAGTGGGTACCTAAATCTATATGCTGCTACCCTCACTACATTTCAATTTTAAAAGTATACGAATGCATGCCATCAAAATCTGAAAACAGACAATACAAACGAGATATGACAATACAAACGAGACAATACAAACATAAGAAATGAGATACGATAGCATTCACACACGTGAAACCCATTATGCTTCGTACCACATGACATATTTCTTTATGTAGAACATGTGAATCAGTGAACAAAGCAACAGCGTTAAAATGTATGGTTCATCATATGAAGTTTGTTACAATGGAAAGATAGGCTTTAGTGACCAACTAGCAGAAGTTAGTATGTATATTTTGTACTTGCCTTCGTTCATATGAATACCTACCGTCACTAATACGCCTGTCCCTACGTAGGTAACTGATCTCAACTTTGCTTTGCATTGCACTGGAATAGGTGCAAACATAGCTTCTAACGACTTCCTAGCACAGGTTGTTATGTGTTTCCTCGAACTTATCGATTCTATCATATACGTTTGTAGGCTTATTTATGACATAAGTTTCTAGGCATATTATAAATCTGTACATCCTTCGCGGAGAGGCACTAAAACTAAAGAAGGTAGAAGATATTAGGCGATTGTTAGTGAAAACATTTTAAGTTTTGAATATTTCTGGAGACATCTGCCAACTTTACTTGTACCAGGTGGAATTGGTGGGCATCAGACCCGTAGCCAAAATAGTAAATCAGGGGACTGGGGCCATTTTGGGAGGTTAATGTTCTTCTTTCATTTATATATAAATATCAATATAGAATTAAAAGTTTGAGAGGGGCTTGAGCTACGAACCTGATGAGCATGGATAAACAACAAAGTTGTATAGAAAAATATGAGTCTAAATTTGTGGTTCAAGTAGATACGAGCCATTTGACCGATAGAAGGCATTTCAATTTTCTATAGCATCAAGAAGCAAGCTCCTCTCAAAGCTCTAATTACACTAGGTTTATAAAATCTAGTTCCTCTACTGACACTTACATTCTATACGTAACAAAGGTTAGCAAGTGTCTAGTTCAAAGCTTGTGGACTTCAAGCGCAGTATCTGGCAAATTTGTTAGAAAAATTAAGATATTTTCTCCATTTTCCTGGAGATTTCATCAAATTTTCTCTCAGAAAATGTTGATACCTTCAATTACAAAAAAAAATTTAAAAAAAATAAAAATAATCAACGTTATGCCAACATTATGAAAATTCCTCCAGTTAACCACTTCCCTGTGAACGCAGGAAAAGTTCATGATCTTTTTGCAAAGGTTTTTATTTATTTATTTATTAGCGTTTCTTTCAGCACCGAGGCTGTATGAGACTGGACCTAGGCGCAATCCAAACGACCATTATAGTTCAAATTTCAAAACTTTTAACTTCGGAATCCAACCTGGGACCACATCCAGCGAACGAGCGTGCGCTAACCGTTAGACTAGGTGACAACTAAAGCATTCTGAACCTTATATTTGAAAATTAACCTTATCATAGAACATCTCCCTTTCCATGTATGTAATAAAATAACCTATCCACGCAACACTTCAATCTCCTCTTCTACACTAGCTACTTCTCCAGATGATTGATTTAAGTTTTTTTTATCTCTTTCCTTTTTCTTGACTTTCATGTCTTTTATTTCTGGTGTGCTGTTACTTTTTCGTGTCTCTTCGAAGTTTTTTCTGGCATTACCTTTGCTTAGGAGTGAAAGCCAAGATGAAACACTTGTCGAAATTAAATGAAGATTATTATCCAACTGTATATGGATTTAATAAATACTGTATGTATATTTTAACGGTAATAAACATTTTATATAGTCCTAATTTCAAATATTCAAAACATTTTAAAGAAATTAGTCATATTAATAGTATTAGCAGAATATCCAAACCAATACGAGAAATATATGTAGATTTCATATACGTTACTCCAAATGTTTTATAAATAAAAAGATATCTAATGACTTTTGTGACATATTGATTTCATGTAAAAAAAAAAAAGAGAGAGAAAGAGAGAGTTTAATACTTTTAAAAGCATTTTTAAAATATGTACTTCATGCAATGTTAGCTTATATATTTCACAATGGATTTTTGAGTTTATGCTATTATTACTTACCTGAAACAGATAAAAACATATACCTCTTTTTATTAATGGTAATTGATGCTACATTGAATATATATAAAAACATATATCTGTATCCATTAATAGTAGCTCTAATTTATACTATGTCTAAAAATTATAGTTGATAAACAGTGTGGCAAGTATATAATACTTTTTTATTCGAAATACTTCTGTAACTACTGTTTAGACGTGTCATCTAGGATATTGAACCAATGTATGCATGTATGTGTGCATTTGGAGAAAAATGTTTCTAGTAGAAACGTAATTGGTGGATTTGCGTAATCATTTTTCCTTCGTTTGGTATGAATCTATTTCAACTAATATTGCACGAGAATTTTATTATCTCTCTAGCACTATGAATGTAAAAGAAATGTTTATTATGACTACTATTAGTTGTTTCATTAAGTTAGGTACAAAACCTTCCCTATGAGATATTCCCTACGTCATTACAACTTCAAGCCAGACAAGAGCAGGTTCACCCACTCAATGATACAAACCCATTACATAACGTTAGCTTCAACGAAACTGACATATTAAATACTTTATACAGGGTACGCCAAGATATGATGAACTCAAACCAAGTGATGTACAATGAACTGAAAGGTGATATTATACAAGTAGATCGAAAGCAGGAGGCATACTTGTATGCGTCTTCGTCTCTACAGGTAGTGATGAAAATATTGAAGACACCAGAAATGGCGCACAACATCTCAATCTTTACATTATGCAGCGATGGATTACGTTCAGAGCGACTTACTGGAACTTATCCCGTTGGTTTTTGGCTGATGGCGTTACATACGTTCTGTTGCAGTGCGCCCATGATTCGTGAATGGTTGTAGTACACCTTGCCCTTCATTTCACTCCACAAATAGAAGAACCAATTGAATTAATCAGGAGACCTTGAAGACCATAGATATTTCGATACAGTTCTGTCAGTAGTGTAATCAGAGTACTTTGCTTCCGAGGAGATGTGTGTTGTCGTGCTGTCTAGCGGGAAATACATGAAATGTTTGCCTAACGTCAGCTAATCAACGGAGGGTTCGAAGATGTCAATATAATGCCCCGAGTTAACCTTCTCTCCGAAAGAAAATGAATCCAATAATTCTTATTCTCGAAACAGCACACTACACACTAATCATCATCATGGAGTGGTACTTAAAATATTTATCGTGGGCGACTTGGCAAATGGTTCACTGTGAATTCTTGACGGATTTTTTCTTGTACTTTCAGTGGTATATATGTGGATAACATTTCTTTACGGTGCATAATCTGGCCTCCTTCGTCAGTAGCATTTTCGTGTCTACATTAGTGGTCGGCTTTTTCTTGACTGTTTTTCCTTCACAGCTGCAAATCATGTTTTCTCCATCTATGACTTTCTACTCTTTCTGTTTAAGAGCAATGTAATTCGTTCACAGCTCGTTGCGTCAAATATTATTACGTGTTGCTACGTTGAATACACTAGTACTTTCCGACTTTTTCATTTTCAATGTTCGGTTCGGTTCACCTCGCTTTATCATGGTCTACCCTGTAAATCGGAAACTATTTATGTTATCAAGAAACATTTAGTACTGGTTTATGCAGAAAGTATTCAAGCATACGATCTATGCTTTTCGTCGGTGTCTCTATGTTCACACCATGTGAGTATCCTTGACGTTAGCCAATCAAAATGACCGTTACATAGATAGAAAAGACTGTTTGTTTAACTGAATTTGCTAAAACCAATATTGTTGCTGTGGTGGTTTTAAAAAATGGTATTCTAAATAAAGTATGAATAATACAAATACAGTTTTGTATTCCCACTCTTTCTTCATGTGTGGAGGATCTTAAACAGTTTATATCGCAACAGATGCTGCGCCTGTTGACATGCACGTAGATACTAAGACGTATTTGCGAAGAACTATACTATCGCATTGACATCTGTTGTGTTACAAAGGTTTACACATAGAATATTGCTAACTTAGCTGTGTGAATTCCAGCATACTCTTCCAACCATATAAGCATTTCAGTCCTTTTTTAAAATATCTTATTAGAAGCATTTAATTTAAACTCACCCTGTATAGTGCTCATGGCGGTCATACTCTTTAACATCAATTTTTTAGATTAAAAGATCCAGATCAATCGTTGAAGTGTGTAGTGTGATCAGACTTTCGTTTCTTAAGTACGTTAAAGGGTATGTTAAAGACGGATGATACTATCATGTGTGGATTGGATGTATGGAGTTCAAGAATGATAAGTCACCTATGAAACATAAGGAATTATCTTGTCCGTCAAACACGTCATCGAGCATAATAGAATAACAGTATTATGTTTTTATCTGTTTGAGATAATATGCATTACTGTTACTGAAAGCAGATATATACATGTTTTATTTATACAAAGTAAGTCTCGGTGTTACAAATTCAGAAACCTACTCGCAGTACACAGACTTATATAGTTTAATTTTTTTTTAATCTATAATATTAAATGCAGTTTCTGCATGAAACTAACAGTTCACAAACGTGATTAGATACCTTTCTATTTATATTAAAAATCTGACATATAGGATATTTAATTGATTTTATATGTCTAGTAATAATTAGGAAGCTATTAAATATCATTAGATTGACAATCAAGAGTAATTTATTTACCATAAATTTATATTTTAAACATTTGAAGCAAGGACTACGCAAAATGTTTATTACAGTTAAAATACAGGGTGTTTCTTAATTGTATTGTGGTTTTAATTAAGTTGTTTATCTTCTCTTTCATGTAAATACAGAAATGAAATATACCTTAAAAGGAAAAATAACTCAAAGAGCTTATTTTCTGCTTTGTAGGCGGTGTTTCGCAACACCGCCATAGCACGGCGCTAGTTGGAAAGATGGCGACGACTTCTGAGCATAAAGCCTTCTCTGTGTCTCGTAGAATTTGCAAGGTGTAACTCAGTAGTTGGAGCGCAATGTGCTTTTAGGTGTGAAAGTATATGTGATAAGCCATCGGATAACAATATCAGAAGGTGGCACAAGCAATTCAAGAATAGAGGATCCCTGTCCAAGGGAAAGAGCTCCGGAAAACCGCGTGTATCAGATGGGCAAGTGGAATAAGTAAAATAAATTTTCGTTTGGAATTCCCAGAAAATCTGTAAGTTGGGTGAAACAAGAATTAACAATGCCGGCCACAGATCGTTTTTACGTTCCACCTCTATTTGCTGATCTCTCTTAGTAGTGACGCAAAATTGTTGCTGCAATGGAGTGTGTTGCCCCAGACATGCTAGCTTCAGTGTGGGAAGAAATTAACAAAAGGCTAGAAATGTACCGGAATCCCATAAGGAAATCCCATATTAAACACTTGTAACATGTGACAAAAAAATGTTCGAGTTACCGCTCGTTTTAAAATATGTTTCATTTCTGTATTGTATACATGATAGAAAATACACTTAATTAAAACCCTGATGTTCATTCAGGGACACTCTGTATACACAAAAGTATATTTAAACCGTAATAAACCTCATTCGTATTCTATAGTACATTACCTGTTTACACTAATATAAAAGAGCGAATCAGAAATTAAAGGAACCAAGGAAAAGAAAGAAAAACATTAAATCATCTGGGGAAGTAGCTGTAGAAGAAGAGATTCAAGTTATATGGTTAGATTATTTTATTACATACATGAAAAGGATATATATATATATATGATAAGGTTAATTTTCAAATGTATGTTTCAGTGTACTTTATCATTAAAAATTTGGACCAATTGAATAGACACTTTGATACCAAGCAATTCAAAACCAACGAGAAAGTGTAGACCGTCATACATATGGCTTCTCTCATTGGCAATTTCTATGCTGGTAGAAGTGCCTTGGTACTCCGTTGTAACAAATATAAATATATATATACAAGTATGAAGATGATAGAGTATGAAAATAACACAGACAAAATGTATGTTATTTTTGATAAATAGAGATTATATCTGCAGTTGAATTCCAGAGCATTATTAGGATTTAACAGCAAAAACGTCCAAAGATGAGACTATACCAATCAATAAGCCTCAGTAAACCGAAGAAAAAACTGATTATGGATAACTGTACATCCTCGTGTGTAGTTGTCTAAAGAAAATGAGGATTTTTTTAAAGGTAAACTTAAGTAGTAAAATTCTCTAAAGCGGGACAAAATCGTCCTTCAGTGATGTTTAGCAAATGTTGATTAGAAATACACACTGCATTTCCCATAATTTGGAGGCCAATAACTCGGGAAATAAGGATCTCCATTTGACCAAGTTTGAAATGTTAGTAGATCTTCACAAGCTTTATACGGGTGTGAAATACCATGCTGTGCAGATATTTTGTTCTTGAGTTATTGGCTATCGAACTTAAGGTTTGAACTCAAGTAACTCCAAATCCCAACTTCGTTGGCAGATAACTGAAGGACCAAAGATCTGCACAACATAATATTTAGATCTAACATGTGTAGTAGGATCATGAAGATCTAACATTGGTCAATATGGGATGTGTTCCATCAATCGCATTTCACTTAAATTTGTCGATTTTACTGAGTTCAAACCCAAAATTCGATGGCCGGTATAACTAGGAATCTAAAGATCTTGTACACTGAAACTATGCTGAAATGTTTACATAGCTCCTCACCTTTTACTAGTTATTTTTGAAAATTAACCTTATCATGTATCTCCCTTTTCATGTATGTAATAAAATAATCTAAGCACATAACTTGAATCTCTTCTTCTTCAGCTACTCCCCCAGATGATTTAATGTTTGTTTTCTTTCTGCAACTATCAAAATGACAACATCGTACTACAGTATGATAAATAAAGTGTAGCATAAAATTAAAATTTGTCGTGAAGTTTAATTTTTGTTTGATATGACAAGGATAAGGCTCAATCGATAGAGCAGATCGAGATAAACAAAATGACATATTTGACGATAAATTCTCATGTGTAGTTTTGGAGAAAATTGAGAAAAGCGATTTTTTATTATGTTAAAAGTATGTCGTCGTTCGTTACTAATCTTATGGACTTGATAACTTTCATTTTGTTGGAATAGATTATTTATTTATTTATTTATTTACTATATATGAAAGATATCATTGTTAAGCAGCAGATTATATTTATAGTTCTTTGATTTCTGCTAACAGTAATACAGATATTTATAACGGTGACATATATGCTCGTAACAGTGCCACAAACATCTATTTAAAAAAAGGAAAAAGTGATCACAAGGAATTGTGAAGCTTGACGTAGATTTACTAACTTCAGAACCAATAGAACGGGAGAGTGTCTCGGTTAACATCCAAACATGAAATTTGTCAGTGTCGTCTCTTACATTATACAGAGAACATCTCCCGGGAGTATAATGTCGCAGAATAATTGCTAAGTTTCATATTGTTTATTTTTGTAATTAATATTTTGCATTTTTACAAATATCATTCTTAGCGTTTAATTCGAGTAATTGTGAGTGTTCGTGTTTATAGTTCTTTAAGTGTCTTCTTTTTTTGTAGCTAGTTCGTCATGTTTCTTTAATAAGTTGGGCAACGTTATTGCTGCATTCTGCTGTTTCATGTTTTCTCAAATGTGTGTTCTGAAGATAGCTCCACGAATCGTACCGAATTCTTCCGAAGCATCACACGTGAGGCAAAGCAGTTGTAAGATTAGTGTAGAGCTCAGGCTTCACGAATCGCTGGAGTCACTATAGGAATAATAGTTACTTACATATTCCTGATAATGACACACATATTCCTAATTTTGATACATTACTACATGTAAATTTACACAATGATTGTCACCCTACATATCGATCCATCCTCATAGTTCCATAATGCGTATGTATTTATCTATTCTTTCTATATGCATTTTTTCTTCCTAAGAAATGTAACGAAGTCGATTTCCTCCAAGTTGATATAAAATGTTAACTCTTTTCCTTTTCACTATCTGTTAGGGCTTTTTAAACTTTTTTTGGGGGGGGTGTTCTAGTCTCTTGTTTCGTTTCGTAGAAGAATTGGCTTCTACGAATAAGAAAGCGTAAACGAAAAGTCGACAGATGGCTTTACGCGCTGGGGGATACGATCGAACTCTTTTATTTCCACCGCATTTACCATTTGCAACAGAAAAAGACAAACTGTCACTGGGGAGAACAACTGAAAAAAAAATGGTTGAAGTAGGTGGGGGAAGAAGCCCCGATGTTACAGTTTTATAAAAGATCAGCGTAGTCCTAATTTAAAATTATATTTCCTTTCATATTAACAGAAAGATCATATAATTTATAAACTATATCACTTGTATATACGTAAGAGATATTATCGTACATGCAGGGTCGGATTAACACTCTCTTGCGCCTTAGAATATATCTCTGAGGGCCTTTTTCTCTCTTCTTATTAAGGTAATGTAAAATGAAATGAAATCTTTGAGTTTTACGTCCCACGATTATGACGGCAAGGCTAAAGGAGATGGTGATGGTGAGAAATTAATGATATGGTGGAATTAAGAAAGTGGGAGGAAACGGGAAAACCCCGAGAAAACTCAAGCATACGGTGTTTGTCCACCACAAAGTTCACTTGGCGGGTGGTGGGATCGAATCCAGGACCCCAAACAACAGAAGTGAACGCTCTACCACTGAGCCACCGCGGCCCTGCTTAAGATAACGTAATTTCAAATACACTGTGACTGTATTCCTAACTTTACCGAATTTGAAGACACTGCTTCTGCTCATTTTGTTTTAATACATTAAATTGTGTGTTTTGAGTTCATACCCTTTGTTATAAGTTACAAAGACAAAATTGTCATTGATAGTAGATGCAGCAGTCAGTCGTGGCTATACAAAGTCTCATTGTTCAAAATTTAGATCACTCGACAAGTTGTAAAATAATTTTTAATTAGTTAGCTATACGAGAGTCAGATAATTTTCGGTATTATCTTAGATTGCTTAACATAGAAATTGCTAGATTATTACGCTGTTAAATCTCTTGTTATCTATTACTCGATGGCACGAAATTCACTCGATAAAACTGTAAACCGTATAGAAGGGTGTATCTCTGAATGATAGGAAGGAATAAGAACGAGAAGGACTTCAGTATTATATTGTAGCACATAACAAAAGGTAAGCTTCGTGTGGACGACAATTTTAGATGAGCACTACTAAATTGCATGATGCAAGTTTAATGTGATGTTTCAAGTAACATGTTATTTCTCGTAAGGGTAAAGTGTACAACAAATGGAGTTCTTTGTCAAATCTCTCTCAATTTTAACTACACAGCAATTGCGAATTCTTCTGTGTTGTATCGTACTAATACGCTGTGAAAAATGCATTATCCGAACAGGAGTATATTGTACAAATATACGGAATTCATATGTTTACTAAGAAAATCTGTACGGATCATACATTATCCACATGCTACATATGTACTGCCTTTTTCACGCTTAGATATTACATCATGCCGCTGAAGGATGTCTCATATCTAATAGTCTTCCGTATATTACATAAGTAGATATACGTATGTTACATAGTCAGCTGTATGTTATATACCATCTCTATGTGAGTTCCTGACCGTCTGTATACAGTTCTTTCGTACGGAAAATACTTTATTCGGAATATTTATACGAAAAGTATGTGTAAACTTACGTTTTCAGGTATACGTTTGCTGCAGGAGTTGTACGTTAAGTCCAAAAACTACAGAATTTACGCATGCAACCTACGTTTTGCGTACGCCACATATTTTTTTCTCTCAGTATAGAAGTTCTTCAGCAATAAAATTACATCAACAAGAAAGTTTTGTACCACAATTTCTCCCCTCCCGCCCAAAAATTCCAACTTGTTTTCTTACAGTTGTTGAGTACCTTCATCATATAGGAGCGATTGCCCCCACTCCTCTGCGTTTGAAATTTATATAAATTTTAATCAATAGGATAATAAGATACCAATGAAAAAGTGAAAAATTATTTACATCGAGGAATCGTGCATTGTTACTTCGCCATCTTTATTGCATTGCCCATTGACTTATGTTAGAGTATAATTTTCTAGCTGATTTCGTCTTTAAATTTGCTTTAATAACGCTTATATTGTGAAAATTTAATTACGTTTTACAGAACTTCAATCTGTATAAATAAAAATGAAAGTGATTATGAGGGCTAATAACTCTTGAATCACCAGACCGATGTAGATGAGATTCGGGCCTGGGATGGTTTTTATCAATTCACTTTGACGGTTCAACTTAGAGGAGGGAAATATATAAAATGATCGAAAATGACCAATATTAGTACCGAATTCATACACTGAGAAAAAAATGTAGGTGGCGTACTTAAAAAGATAGATTACATGCGTAATTCCTGTAGTTTTTGGTCTTAACACACAGCAGACGTATAACTGGAAATGCATGTTTTATAATGAATTCCGTATAAGTGTTCCACCTATACGTACTTTCCGTATGAAACAATGTAGGCGGTCAGAATCTCACATACAAATGGACGTATATAACAGATAGCTGACTAAGGTAACAGAAGTATATGCATGTGATGAACGGAAATCTGTTAGATGTCAGACATCTTGCAACGGCATGATGTAACACCTAAGGGCAGAGTCTATGTAAAATACAGATAACGTATACTCCGTGCTAATTTCTATAGTAAGCAAGGGGATACTGTATATTTGTACAATATACCGCTGTCCGGAGAACGGATTTTTCTCAGTGTAGTTGTCGAGGTCCTGAGATGAACAGTGACACTTCCGATACCGTTTAAATCTAAATTCATCCCTCAACTTAGGAGAAGGGACGGGGATATATATATATATATATATATATATATATATATATATATATATATATATATATATATATATATATATGATCAAAAATTACCGATCTTAATGCCATATCCCTAGTTTTCAGGATTGCTGAGATGAACAGTGACACTTCGAATGCCGTCTAAATTCAAATTCAACCTCGCAAGTTAGGGGAGGGGAGGAGGAGAGGGAGATATATAAAAATGATTTAAAAAATGACTGACATCAGAGATAACTTCAATAATAGTAAAAAAAAAAATACTGACTAACGGAACTTAATTTTTCTGATTTTAAGCCAGTGAAACAGGTAATTGACGCTAGAGTTTAATAATAAATTTTAATTATAATTAACTCTTTCTTTATGAAAGAAATCGAGAGTGACTGATTCATCAACGTCCTGAAACCACTTAAGCTAAAAACTTCAAGTTTGGGCAGTGCAGAAGATGTTCTAAGACGAATAGAAGAGAAGAAGACACTTTCGTATCCAACATCTTTCGTACAAAGGTCAACTGGATTCGACACACTTTGCGAAGAAATCGCCTTCTTCATACCTCCATAAAGAGGAGAATACGAAGAAGAAGAACACAACTTATCGATGATTTGGGAAATAAAAGAAAATTTTGGGAGTTAAAGGAGGAACCTAAAGATCTAGAAACATTTCCAGATCCTGATCTAACGTAAGAGGGGGAGAGGGGAAATTTTCTATTAAGTCACAGGATCTGCCGCGAGGCAAAGTATCTAAGAGTAATAATGAGATAGGAACTGCGAAGGAAATATTTTTGGAAACTCAACGGAGAAATGGAGAGTGAAAAGGGGTGCCAATATTCATATTAAATTTCCGTATCTCGGAATCTCTAGATGTTCGAGATTTGATATTTGGTATATGGATTCTTCATTCGCAATAATTAGAGACATGTTCCAACGCGTTTTGAAGATGATCTAGAAGGGAAGAAAAATAGTGAGGAAACCAAGAAGTGGCAATTACAATTATTACAATAAGATGCTCGTATCTCGCAATATCTTAAGGTTGGACACACGAAATTCGATATTTGGACTTCTCACTTAAGATATTTGTTTTAAGCACTTTTTCTGTCATATTTGATTTAGGAAAGAAAAAGGAGGGTGGATATAAAAAGAGGAATTTCTTAAAGTCTGAGACATACAATTTGGTATTTGGACTTCTCATTTAAAATAACAAAATACCTGTTTCAGCGTTTTTTTATGTTTTGCCTAGAAGGGAAGAAAATGTACTGGGCAGGGAAAAGAAGTGGAATCACAATTATTATACTAAGATTATCATATCTCGGAATCCCTTAACGTTAAAAACATGCAATTTGATATTTAAAATTCTTATTTAAAACAATACTACCCGTATTTCAGGGTTTCTTGATATTCATCTTAGGAAGAAGAAAAAGACGTGGGAAGGAAGAAGAGCGAGGTTCGAAATTACTGTAATAGGATATCCATATATCGGAATCCTTTAAGAGTCTTCATCCCGGCGAAAAGGATTGGAGATTAAGTCATGTCAATCCAGTAATATTTCGACAATCGAAGGATGTATTAAAAATATGTTAAATACAACTGAAAGAGTATCTATAATGGATATTTGTTGGTATGAATCAGGAAAGAATGCCCAATCAACCATGTGCCATATACATGCATTAAATGCACATGTTACAGAAACTCGTCTCTTTATGATAAATCCTGAAAGTACGCTGTGGCAACCCAATAAACTTTTTAACAATATGCAAATGTGAACGAAAAATGCCTGATTGCAGTACTTTAAACTCTGGTTAATAGATGGCTCTGTGCGTTGTACTGGATGAGCACGGGGCACTGGAAAACCAGCTGTAAGTCAGTCGTGGTAGAGGTGAAGAAGTGACCAGAGTGAAACAGCAGTCGTACATCAAAGTGACCCTTCTCCGGGGGAGAAATGCGAGTGAATATAACCAAGAATTGGTAGAAGCGTTAGGTAATAATGCTCTACTTCGTTGAACTGTCGCAAAATGAGTAGCACCTTGTTAGCGAGGACGTCAAGCAACCAGCCGCATGTGACAGTGAAACCGACCTGTGAGTGTGAGGACTGATGTGTCACCTGCCGTGTTGGAACATTTGCTGGAAAACGATAAACGTCAATTAAAGACGGAGGTTGGGATTGAGAAGCATACCATTCACAAATTTTTGACGCAAGATCTGAATCTACATAAACTTGCATCGAAATGGGTATCACATGCCCTCAACGAGATTCAAAAGAGGACTCGATATTTAGTTTGTTCCAATCACCTACAGCACTATGAGAATAAAGACAACAAACTTCTTTCCAGGATCATCACCATGTATGAAGCTGAGTTGAAATCGCAGCCCTCAGAGTGGAGGCATCCAGGATCACGACGTAGGTAGAAGTTTCGGCAGAATTCCTTGCCTACACGATTGATGATATTTGTAGCATATGACACAAGGAAAGTACTTGTTTGTCACTTCGTTCTTCATACAGCGTATTACAAAGACTTCCTGCAGCGACATTTACGACGTGCTGGTAGGGAAAAACGTTCGAGATCTAGTGCATAATGCAATCATATTCCCCAATAATGTAAAGCCACATAAAGCAGTTTGTGTACGGGACGTATTGCCACGATGATGATGGGGGAGTACAAGCATTCAGCGTAATCATCGGATTTGTCTCGTATATTGTTTTACCTCACCACCAAGCTGAAGAAATCACTGTGTGGTAGACGATTTGTGGCCCGTCTGGACATTGAAAATGTTGTGCATCATTAGATCGACCGCTTCAGATAGTGCAAAGGATGGTTCTGCCAATCGTATTCTACGTCTTCCACATCGATGGCAGCAGCGTGCTGTGGATAATGCAGAAGATTATTTTGAAGTTTACCATAATGAAACGAGTATTTGTAACATGTATCCATGTGTAATGTCACAGGGTTGCTTGAGTTTTTTTTTTTTTTTTTTAACGATTCCTACCAACAAAATGTGGATACTCTTTCAGTTGAATACAACACATTTTAATACATCCTTCGATTGTCAAAATATTACTGGATGGTATGACTTACTCCATAATCCTCGTATATAATTAAAATTCATTTTGAAAACGCGAGGGGCACTTAACTAGATCTAAAAAATAATCAGTAAGAACTCATCATTAAACTTCCAGTTCACTTCAAGAAGAAAACAGAAAAATAGTTTGCCCATATAAATCAACGGACAAAAAAAAAAAAAAAAAAAAATGGCGTAATTAGTCAACATCTATAACAACATGATCCATGGCTTTGGATTGGATATTGTACGTAACAAAAGAAATACTGACCAAACTGTATCCGAAACTGTAATACATTATAGTTTATAATACAGTGTGTATTGAAACTTTGGTCAATATTTCTTTTTTTAGTCAACACCGTTAAATATCTTCAACCATACAACTAAGACTGATATGTAACACACCATACGTACAAAGTGATGTAGATATAAAGTTATAATATACAATTGCGGATATATAGAGACTGATTTAGTGATATTGAGTCGAAGTCAATATGCAACTGTGCCGTGTATGCACAATCCGTCACCCTGACATTGTTACGAGGCAAGCAACAGGACCTCGTTAGTCAGGTACGTAGTAGAGCAGTGTGGTTGAGCCGCCGAAACTGAATAGATTCACAGAGGAGTTCATTGGGGCCCTTTCCGACGTTAAGTTCACGGCATCGCACATCACAGAAATGTGCGAAGTTCGTAATTTTCTTGAAGACGGAAATATGACTAAGTCATGAGCCCAATACACGGACGCGAGCAGCTAGGACTATCTCCGAAAAGGATTTCTGAGTTGGTTTATTTCTCGTACAGGTACAAACTGCATCTCCGAAAAGTGATGGGAAACGTCGAAATCTATGCTGCGTGCTACTAGACAAATGTTCTGACTGAAACGTACTAGCATGAAATCCCAGCATTGAAGGGACAAGTTGTGAATCACATTGAACTGCACCAAAACAAGGTGTCTAGCTACACGGCTAAAATATCGCTGTATGGAACAGCAGACTGGAATTTCGATAATTCCTTTCTCTGACATTCCTGTCAAGGGTCCAGATGTCATCCCCATGGACTACTGTGCTTTCGGTTTCTTCAAGCGGCACCTGCCCCATAGTCGAGTCCGCATCATCTCCTGCCTGAAAAGCCTAAAAGGAGATGGGACCTACCAGCTGCAACGTAGTCCCCTGTAATGGAAACTCCGATGCCGGACAATAGTCAGTGAAGGTGGCTTGCAGATCAAACACAACCGTGGTAAAAACACGGCATTTCCTAGGCAAGTATCGCATTTAAATTTGGCTCAATATAAATGAATCAACCTCTGTATATCGCTACGTTATTTTGTTTTGATGTAAACTTTGTATTTCGAGCTTATGTTCAGAAGTCGATCCGCATCCTCCAAATAACCCTTCTGATAGGCTTCTAAGACAATTTCCTAAAAAACTTTTCGAAATTGATAAAAATCTGACATATTAAAATTGATAAATAGTAATAAATGAAGACTTCCGTGGTTTCTTGAAATTAATAAAGAAAATGTGGCGAACCCTTCAATTTAAAAAAGAAAAGTGAGAACCATAACCTACTTATTTGTAAATCAATACTATTGTTACGTGTGTATGCTGAGTTTTCGTCCTTGAAATAAAGTTTTTACTTCGTACGTGTACGTATTGTATTGTAGGTACAACGAAATGTTTTCTTCTTTTTTGTTTGTTATTATTAATATTACTGTAATTACCTATATTTCTTTCTTGGTCGACTGTCTTTCTCATTCCGAGCGAAAGATACACCTTACACCATGGTTCATTTCCAAATAGTGTATGCGCAAAGTGAGAGAGAAAGTCAATATTTATAGCAATCCTTTACGACTGTTGCAGAACTTTTGAGCATATTTATAAATTGCTCACAAGTAGATGTTTAGCATGGAAAGGAACTTTCCGTAGCGGATATTTGAAAGCACTCTGTCTCTGTGTCTCTCTGTTTCTCTCTCTCAATATATATATACGTGTGTGTATCTGTGTGTGTAACTTGGGGTTTAGGATTGGGTAGCACGCAAGATTATGTCCGTCTGGGTGTCGTAAAAAAGTTTTCAGTTATACCTTTTAAAGTGAATCGCGTGAGGAGTTTAAATTAAATTGGTATCTGCAGTTCTTACTGTGTGTGTGTGTTTTTTTTGGTAACATTTTGTTCTTTAGTAATATAAAAAAAAAACAGAAAGAACTGTAAAAGCAAACGTCTATTTCGAAAAGTTGGACGCTATAATAGTAATATTATGGCATCCAAACGGGAGCTGCGAAAACGTACTAAATGCGTTTGTACTTATTAAAAAGAATGACTTCCGTTCTGTTTGTACGATGTTGCTTGTGTTCTGGTGTTGTAGATTTTGACTCATTTCCTAATATGTCCTTAGTAAACTTACTAATATCATCTTTATAATGAGGGGAACTGTTTCATTCCATCTCCCTTTCCAAGCTATCAGCGTTACTCTAATGAAAAAACAGTTTGTACCATGCATGTGCTATTATATGTACTGGGCCAACGATTTCAACAGTAAAAAAATGTTCCCAACTTCTAACACCTTAAAAGCACCTAATTGCAATAAATCTCAAAGCAGTACTTCAGCTATCATTAGTGAAACAGGAAGCATTATTTGTCTTTTCACTTTAGAAATGTACAAATAATTTAAAAACTCAGAGTACCTTTCATTATTCTTATTTCCGTTTTGTCTTCTAAACACAGAAACGATGTTGAAAACGTCTTTCTTTCAGATTTCAAATAAAAGTTGTCAAATGGGTTACCATACTCTCAAATAACATATTACTGTGGGACCCCAATAATTCGGAGAAAAGGGGAATATATAAAAATTGAAGTTGTCGAGTTTTTTCGAGTAATCAAAGTTCGAGTTATCAATTCATTCACAACAAAAATTCGAGATATCGAGTTTCCGCGTTCTTCATTAATAGTGACTATATAACCTAGCAACAATGATAATTACGTAAAAACATAGAGGTATAGCTTCGAGTTATCGAGGTCACATCAAGAGAAATTCGACTTAATACAGGTAAATTTCGACTTGTGTTGTTCATAGAATGAAAGCCTTAGATTTTGGCGTATCGAGTTTGTAATTTTCTAAACATTCGACTTAAAGAGGTTATTTTAACATTAAATGTTATGGAAAGGTCAGGAGATTGTGAAAAAATTCGAATCATCAAGAAATTCGAGTTATCAAGGTTCGAGTTATCGACATCCAACTGTATTTGGTTTCAATGAACGCTTTTACCTTTTTAATTTACTTCTCAATATATAAGTGTATGTTCTTCACACAAGAAAAAATTAGATTTATGCAAAATATTTGAAAGGTAAATTTAAACTATCATCACCCTAATCTGAAAATAAAGATTTAAATCAAAGTGAAATAATGAAAACCCAAATCGACGAAAGTACTAAGAATGTCCAAACATCCATTAGAAATGGTCCGATTGTCTCCTCACATTGAACGTACTGCATTCTGGAAACAAAATTGGAAATAAAAAAAATATAGAAAATGCCCTCTTCTACACTGTTAGAATAGGAATTTTTGAAAATGTTGCAAAACATGCTCATGTACTTTTAATACGGAGTTTATATGCGGTGTTTTATCTTGCTAGCTTCAGATATTTAGGCAAAAAAAATATGTATTGAAATTGAAAAGAACTGATTACTTTCTTTCCTTAAGATTCACAGCAGTCAAACCCAAGTAAAATTCGCGAAGAAAAATTTCAAGTATTAGTGATTTTGCTTCTGGTGGATCATTCAAGACAACCTGATGGGTCAAAGTTTAGCCCTCAAGCCTACACAGTAAAAAATGGTTGTGTTAATTCAACTCAATTTTAACACAGGGCAGTGGTTCCAGGTTGATTACCACTATGCGGTGTTAGTTCAACACAGACTCAGCAGTGTTGGCGTTTAACACAGGGGATGTGTTACGTTTTTAACACACAAACCGGTGTTGAGCGGTATTAAATTCGGCCTTGTGTTAGTATTTTCGGTGTTGATTCGACACCATGTCAGGGTCAGTAGTGTGGGGAAAAGTGCTGAGTGTTACTTGTGGCGGTGTTGGTCCAACACGAAGAAAGTAACACAGTGTGTAGTGTATTAGTTATTTTGTGTTAATCTTACACCATGTCAGTTATCAATATAACACGGACCCTGTGTTATTTCAACACAAAATCTGAGTCATAATCTGAGCCGTGCAAGGTCAAAGACGTATAAGTAACACCATTTTGATGTTAATTCAACACTTACTGTTAAAATTCAAGGTTAGGCCACCAGATTAACACCGTTTTCGTGTAAGTTCGACTCAACTTGTGTCACTACGACGCTTATTTCGGTGTTGAAATAACTCCATGTGCGGTGTCGATGTAAGCATGAGTTGGAAAAGCTTGTGGTGTGCATACTTATGAATAGTAAACTACACAATACTTCATTTAGAAAATCTCCATAAAATATTTTGTCGTTCTCCCCAACATTTATTGTGAAGTATTTCTTGATGGTGCGAAACAACCTTCATTAACGTCTTGTTCAAGAATGATAGGAAACTCTTACCTATATCCTTATAATATTTTTTGCCTCTTAATCGTGTTTCTACTTGTTTTCCTCCATTTCTGAAACACAGTTCCCGGTGATGATTGGTGAGCTCTAGTACAGTGTAGAAGTGACAAAGTAATACGGTGTTGTTTCTCACTGTTTGCAAATTTCTTCAGAAATATTATGTAAAACTATTGAGAACACATCGATCTGTATGCATGTTGAAATTTTGCGAATACCTGGATTTGTTTAAGTATTTCTTTTTACTGTATTTTGTCTGTAGCTTCAGTATAAACTTTTGTAATTAGATGTCCAACACCGAAGATTCTACATTAGAGTGTGCCGAAAAAATCTTTCTTTCGAATTTCGATTGGAAGGGTTCCGGAGAAGTTGCCTCGTGTTAGTGATAGTCAACACACACAATTTGGAATTTTTCTGTCAACCCCTTCCTTTGCCTCATGGGACTTGAATATTTTTATAGCTGCGACTATGCAACCCGCACGACACTACGAAGAAAATTGTGCTGCACAGCTATTTTTGTTTTGATTTTCGATTGGCCGGATTGCGGAAAAGTTGCCTAGTGTTAGTGGTAGTCTACACAGAAAATTTGGATTTTTTTTGGTCTTCCCCTTCCTTTGCTTCATGGGACTTGAATATTTTTATAGCTGCCGCTATGCAACCCGCCCGACACTACGAAAAAATTGTGCTGCATAGCTATAACCCTTGGTTCTTTTCTACGCTGAAGCATTCTGAGGCTGAAAATAAAACTCAAGATAAAATGAGATGCAATATTGTTCCTATGTGGTTAAAAATTATAATCAATTAGACGAAAAATTGTATTTTTATGCTTCAATCCATGTTCTCCATATATAGCATTAAAAATATGTTGTCAACCTTACATTGCAGCAATTTCTTTTACTCACGTTGATATTATAAAGAAAATATTAATATAGTAATCTTATATCTAGTAATTTTCAAATCGTCTGTGCAACAATAGAAAATATATATTTACCTACAACAGTGTATAGGATTATAATAATAATACGTAAAGCATTTTTTTTAGTAAGAAGTCGGAAACATCGTAATTTTATACACAGTCCAGCACTCTGTATCTTTCGCCGCCGGCCTGACCTGACAAAATGGTATTAAAAGATTTTAGTAACGATCAGCAATACCTTTTGGACATTTGCCGAGCCGTTTCAGAAGGTTTGTGTCCGCCAGACTTTCTGAAGGAAAAACCTGGGAAAATTGTCATGATGCAATGGTTGACGACAGCTTCTTGTATTCTTCGATTATATATTAGCACCGAAAATTCCGAAGAAGCACTTCGTTGGCTTACACAGTATGTCAGCAAATTATTTGCACAAGTTTGGTTTCAAATAAAGCGAAATTCTTCTCTCTCACACCAACGGGACGCGACACTTGTGGCTACTCGCTCGATCTGCATCCTTTCTTCCAGAGGAATTAAAAAGAATCCTGTATATTGTGATTAGCTCCATCGCTTACTTTGAACATCCGGAAAACTTGTTGTTGGCAATGATCACCAACAAGAGCCAGGACATCCAAGGTTTAAGGTGAAGAATAAAAAAGTATCGACAGAGAAACAGATCAAGTCTACGTGAATTTGTTGTTCCGAAAGTAAACTTAGACGCAAGTAAACATCATGAGATGATCGATTGGTTCTCAACGGACGTCACAGAGCCACCATTGACAAGAGAACTTTCTTTCTTCAAGCCAGATAGAAAAATAGCTACAGCTTCTTAGTAAATTAAATGTTTTCCGTGCCATTGGCAAGCGGTGGAGAGGATGACAAAAGTAGTTACAGAAGCGTCAGCATTACTGTGTGAAGCGGATCGAAGAGATGGCTTTATCATGGCAAAATTAGTTTCTAGAAGAAAAAATGCAGAAGTTGCACTCCCAGCAAGACTATCAAATGTAAATGAGTCAAAAAGGGAAGCAAGTGGGCGGGCGAGTGGAACTCGATTTGCAGCCACCTCTTCGTAGTGGGTTCTGGGAAGTTTTGGGGTGTATGTACAAAGACGAGCTAAGAGCTACAAGGGAAGGTTTATCAACAATTTTTCGTGACCTATATTCATGTGTTTTGAAAACATCTAATTGATTATAATTTCTAACACATAGGAACAATATCATTTTTATCTTGCGTTTTATTTTCAGCCTCAGAATGCTTCAGCGTAGAAAAGAATCAAAGGTTACAGCTGTGCAGCACAATTTTTTCGTAGTGTCGGGCGGGTTACATAGCCGCAACTATAAAAATTTTCAAGTCCCATGAAGCAAAGGAAGGGGATGACCAAAAAAATCCAAATTGTCTGTGTAAACTGGCACTAACACGAGACCACTTTTCCGCAACCCGCCCAATCGAAAATAGTAACAAAAATAGCTGTGCAGCACAATTTTCTTCGTAGTGTCGTGCGGGTTGCATAGCCGCAGCTATTAAAAAAATTCAAGTCCCATCAGGCAAAGGAAGAGGTTGACCGAAAAAATCCAAATTTTGTGTGTTGACTAACACTAACACGAGGCAACTTTTCTGCAGCCCGGCCAATCGAAATTTCAAAAAACAGTTTTTTTCGGCCCACCCTATTCAAGACTTATGTAAATTTAACACACAGACTGTGTGTCATTTCAACTACCGGCATTTGACACACAACTCCAAATAGAGAGTGAGTTGTTCTAACCACCTGTTTGTTATATTTTAACACAATCTTAACACCAGAGATGGAGTGGGTCAGTGGGTGAAGTGAGTCAAGTTTTCTGAGTGGGTAAGTGGGTCGTTGGTCAACAGCATGTGACACAATGCGACCCACCACCCACCATGACCCACTGCGACCCACCACCCACCACCCACCGTGACCCACTGCGACCCATCATCCACCATGACCCACTGCGACTCACCACCCACCGTGACCCACTGAAATCCACTGCAAATTACGAGTTACGAAAAATGTATACTTGTGTTACTAATTGCTTTGTTGTGTTATTCAACTTTGCACCTAATTTTTCACAAGTATCTGTTCTACCTTTTATGTATAATACTGCTTTAATAAACTAGAAGGTAAACTACTTTGAATAAATATTCATAATAATTGCAATTATGCATATTCGTAACTTAAATTCAAGGTGGTGTTTTAGTAATTACATAAATTACAATTATGATCATACTTTGTGGAGATGTTCTCACAGAGGGTACCCGAGCACCTTTATACGCTATGGAAAACTAATTTTTCAAGTCTATTGTGAGAAAAATATTGCGAACTAAGAAATCATAATATTTTCCATATTGTACAGGGGTATTTTTCTGCGAATAGAAGTTTCTTTTGGAATGCGTTGAGAAATTAACACTTGCAAGAATACTCTCCTAGTATAAGTATTTTAGGCACACACTAATCCCCCCCCCTCGCCTAGAAGTGCTTCAGTTTCCTCACTGACAAACACTTTACCATTTTGTATCGTAAGGGCCAGATCCACCGTTATTGTGACAGAGTGGTGCTTGAGCGATTGACCGTAGAAATTCAAACTCCGATTAGTTACAATTTCACAGTCTTATTTTATTACAAGGATCATGTGTCAGAGGTGATGACCATGGATTTTGGTGAGTTAGAGTAGGTCCCAGTGGATGAGAGTGGTTCATGCTGGGTGGTGGGTCAGTGAGTCGTGGGTCAAGTTTTCATTGATCCACGCCAAAGGCATGTCGTTGAAATAACACAACTATTTTTTGCAGTGTAGGAGCCACCCTTGAACTATGTCAACGTATGATAGATGTACAATACTAAGTACGAACCTCTGTAATAAAGCTGCAGCTACTTTTGTTCAATCTTTTTCGAATTATTACCAGCTCGTAACCAAATAAATTGAATTACTTTTCTAAAATTCCAACCTTCCACTTTGTATAAATATGTTCTGTTTATATAAATATGTCTACTGCATGTTTTTTGAAAAGTAAAATTAACTTACGGGGATATTTATAGTCATATGTTTGCACTTCTTTAGCTGATAAATGTTTACTTTTCACTGGCATTTTTAGGTCATAAATATCCAGTGTTAGCCATGAGCTGAGACGACAATCAATATTCTGTAACTTCTTCCCCTTCCCTCTCTGAGTTTATATCAGTCTTCTGTACCACATCGCATTCGATAATCTAACTTTTAAAAAAAAAATGACTTATTCCCATCTCATTCGATATTGGCATTTTCCTCTCATTCAATTAGTTACACATTCCAAATTTATGGCTAATAGATTAGTGGTAACTACCATGTCACCGAAAACCGGTGGCGGCCTTAGAGGAAGATGCCATCGATAGAAATTTAAATGTTATCGCTACAATCTTGAGAAAGAAAGCATCGCATAACTGCCAAAAGTTGTTTACAAGAATTAATTAGTTCACTCAATAAGCTTTCTTTCCTTAGCTTGTAGAGATAACATTAAAATTATGCATGTGACTTCCCTAAAGAATCGGCACTGCCGAATACCGAACACGGGAATACGTGAGCGAAAGACAAGGATGTTAAACATTTGAAAACCAAAGAAATGCCTGGTTATTATTATTATTATTATTATTATCTTTTTGAAGAGTCTATACACACATAGATGTTCTAATTGACTGAGCAACTGACTCATCAAAGCCCAGGCCAAACCACTTAAGCTGGAAATTTGAAATTTGGACAACACATAGGATTTGTGACGTAAAGTACCACTAAGAAACGATTTTTTGGAAATTTGACGAGGAAAGGGGCGCAACAAGGGAGCTCAAGGCAAACAAAGTGAGCACCCAGAGCTTTAAGGAAGCTAGGAGGCTTGCGTTATGTTATTTAAAAAAAAAAGCTCCAAGGAAACTAAAAGAAAAAGAAAGTTAACCAACAAAAACTAATATCAATTGTGACGATTTTTAAAGTTTTATACATTTGTAATTTGAGGAGAGGTGGAGCTGGTGTTTTTTGCTTTATTGTACAACCAAGTGGTAATGATTTTTGTTGTTTGTTTTATGTTGTAACTTGTAATAAAAGACCAAGCGGGGGGCGCGGGGGCTCACTGGTAGAGCGTTCACCTTCGGTGCTTGGGGTCCCGATCCCAGCTCGCGCCGTGTGGACTTTGTGGTGGACAAACACCGTGCTCGTGGGTTTTCTCGGGGTTCTCCCGTTTCCTCCCACTTTCTTCATTCCACCATTTCACTCATTTCTCATTATCACCGTCTCCTTTAGCCTAACCGGTATAACAACTTAAAGATTTTAAAAGACCACGCGTGTTTGTTTATAAATAAAAACAAAAACGCATGTTGATGTGAATAAACTACGTGCAAGATATTATATTATACTCAATATGGTTCTGACATTCCCCTGATTTTTTTTAAAGTGGCTAGTAATTGTTGAAAATAAGACTTCATTGAAGATGATATTTTGAACTACATTCTTGAATTTTAAATACCCGAAAACATCTTTCAGTTTATGAATTTCCTTAATTTGTTATTCCCTACGTTTGACTTAAATAAATAATGCTATAAAATCTACACAAAGCAACCACTTATTATTAACTCTTGGACTACCAACGGGGGAGGAGGTATTTTGTGCCCACCACAGTATATTTTTTTGTAATTTCTCTTCTAATCGTTTCTTTAAAATTGTAAGAAAATATGTTGTTGCTCAAAATGTTTAGCTAGAGCGAATATCTTAGGATCGTTCAAATTGAACATTAGTGTGTCTAATAATATTTGCTTTTTTAAGTCGGTGGGCACAAAGTACCATTCATTGGTAGGTCTGATTAACATTTTGAAGTGTCATTCCTAGATGGCAGCATAATAAATAATTGTTAGTCATCCTGTGTACTGTTCACTTCAGTCTCGGCAGATTTTTGTGAGAATTTCTAATTTGTTTCTTTTGCGAGATATAATCTTAGTAGGTAGGCACAAAATGACCCCGCCTCCCTTGGTAGTTCGCGTTACAAAAAATACGTAGGTAGTGCGAGAGTTAAAAGTTCTGTGTTGTAGTTTCGGCAATATATCGTCTTAATCAGACCAGACACATCTGATAATGTAACACTGCAAAAAATTAGAAGAAACATATTGTTAATGATAGGTGTTCGCTTTTATCAGCTTTCGTTTCTATTTAAGTGATACGTAGTTGACGTGCGGGACCTCGGTTGAAAATATTTGCATCAAAGCAGTGGGAAACACTAACTAACGAACGAAATAACTCTATGACCTATGAAACCCGGAGGTTAAATGCCGCGTTCAGAAAACCTGTTCACTGACTTTAGCCAACCGGATCCAGTTTCTACTCTGTATTCCCATTTCTGCGTATTGTTCTCCTATCTGTACCTAGGTCTTCCTAATGGTCGTTTTCCGATTGGATACCTAATCAAAACTTTTAAAGTGGTGTTCCTACTCTATTCCACTCTGGCTACATGACCTTACCACCGGATACTCCTAGCTTTGATGACCCTAGCAATGTTTGATCAACGATACAAATTATGCAGTTCCTCGTTATGAAGTTTCGGCAGTTCCCCGTTCCCCTTCTTCTTGGGTTTCAATATTTGTCTCAGGATATTGTTCTCAGATAGTTTCAGTCTATGTTCTCCCCCCAGACTAAGCAACCGTCTGCGGTTATCGTTTTAAATATTTTAAGTGAAGCATTTCTCGACAGAATTCACGACAACAAAAGATTTTGAATTGAATAATAACACGAATTCCCTGCTTTCATTCGATATTTAATTTCGTCGTGGATATGGTTTTAGTCTGATTTGGAAACACTAAAAAATTTAAAAAAAAAACAAAGAGTAAAAATAAATAAATAATACTGATAGTGAGTTCAGCATTTGAACCCGGAAAAGGAGAGCAAAGAGGATAATCACGTGTGTGTATCTCGCTCTGCAGTCCTGAATGACCGCAGAGTTAGAACATTAGAGGTGATAGGATCCAAAAGTATGTGATGTAACAATTCACCAATTTGTTATTACTCTCCTTGTGTCACTCTAAGCAAGTCTGTCGTTTCATATAGTGCTTGTTATTTATCATTCTTCAGGCTGTTCTGCAAGGGTGTAAGTACTTTCTTATGAAATTGTTATTTCTATTCTAATAGTAGCCACGAAGTAGCTCTTGGTTAATTGGAGTTCATGCCTCTTTTCAGCATTAAGGTTGTATCAGGCGTGGACCTACAGACTAAAATGGAATCCGAACCATCGTAATGGATTCCAATTTCAAATATCTCCCATCGGGAATCAAACTCTGGACTCCGTACAACAAAGCATACGCGGTAGCCAGTAGACCAACGGAGAAAGATTGTAAATAATTGTTGTTTGACATAAAGCATCATGTACACTCGTGTGTGGATCAGGGTATGTGTATTCGCAACTGAACTTATGTGTCAATCTTTGTCTCCCTTCCCACCTTTTCTTAGGAAAAATCCTGTGAGCGTCTCTGCTTGGAAGTGATAGATTCAGGCGGGCACACAGAAATTTTTGTTGGGAATGGTCCAATACTATAAGCCACCACGTCTATGTAGTATTGAACGGGTATTATTCTGCACTCAAAAAGACGATAAGTAATTGCAAAACACTTCCACCCATATTTTCAGGGAAAAAATATATAGAACTAGATTGTTTTTATAAGAGAAAGAGTACACATGAAGGGTAAGGGAAAAAAACAAGAAATGCCAATGCTTTAACAGGTGCTTTGCCCTATCTGTTGATGACTCGTGGTACTATTTCACTGTTAGCCGTAGATGTAGAAATATCCAAGGAAAGTGGCGAAATATTTGACTAACCCTATTCATTTTGTACGTGGTTTTCAATATTAAAACGTCGTTTTCTCGAAAATACAGTTTTGTTACATTCCTTGTTTTTTCCCCTTAACCTTCAGATGAAATTTTCATTTGAAGGGTAAGGTGATCTGCCCTTCAGGTAGATAAAATTTTTATGCTACATTTCCCTGATCATTTCCCTGTTAAACAAATAAGAGTTTTATTGAAAAAGTGTACAAATGTATTTTGAGTTAGGAAATGTTGAGGGATCTAGACCCAATGGATCCCCGTGGGTACGCCCCCAGGATAGATCTACCATTTCCATTTTATCTCAAATTTCAAAATCTACCGTAGTTTCAAAATATAGAAGGAATTTTTTCTTCAATAATTAGTATCGGTAGATAATAACAAAACAGAATGGTTATCGGGAAATATGAAAGTGACCTTAAACTTGCTATACGAGTTTTATCACTAGTTATGTAAGTTGCTTGTCAAGTTCAAGGTTTCTGTGTTGTTGTTTGTAAATACTGTTTGTTTCCAAAGCATATACGTTGCATTTAAAGTTGCATTTTTCATGTCATTGTCAAGTATAGTGGTGTTTTTTATTTTGAAATAGGAAGACATTTTGAGGCACGTGTGGCTATCAAATACATCTGCCGTGTGGTTTCTACGTAAGTTCTACGTCTTCTATCAGAATAATTCAAGTTAACTAAAATGGTTGGACTCTAAAATCATTCATCTTAATAAACATCTGGAGTTCATAAAAGTCTACATGATTTAAAACTAACACTTTATTCTTGATTATGAAGAACTTGGTTTCCATATTTTGTATCACTATTTCCTAGTGGGAGATGATTCATTTTACAGATAAAATTAAATGTATTTCTTATTTTGTTGTGTGGATAAACAAGTTCTCAATTGTTTTGGACAAATAGGATTACAAAACTATTATAAGCTTTCACACTAATCTTATGTTCATCTAAATATTACAAAACGCTTGATAAAAATGTGTATTATAACAACGAGAATCTACAGATTGAATTTTCCGTAAAGTTCATTATGCAGAAAATTTCAGAAAATGGCCTTCAGCTTTCTTCATTGTAGAATGTTCTAAATTAAAGGAATTCCAACAAATACCGTAGCATAGACAAGTCTTTATTGACAACTGACACTTTGTGTAAGTACAGAAATTGCTAATATTGATCACCAGTGCCATATCTTGCTTTGAACTGCTTAGAATATACTCATATATACACACAGGGTGCCCGTAAAGTCCATAACCATTTCTGGGAAGGAGTAATTGAATTAAATGAAGAGTTTATAGTATCAAAGAAGACACCGTAAGTCAACTTAATGACAACAGTTGACATAATCCCCTCCATATCCAAGCAGAGTCCCCGTCTCTCCGAGGTACACTTAAACATACGGTGCAACATTGTTGGGGTAATTGTACGCACCGATGCCGAAATGCATTCACGCTATTGCGCCACTTCGGTAATCTTCTGGTGTACAAGATGAACATTAATGCATTTTGCGGTTAGTATAACTAATTCGTTACAGTGATAATTAGGGCTAGCAATTTTAAGTGCTGCGCCTTATCCTTTTTTTTATTATTGTAACGCCTACATTAGTTTTTCTTGCAAATAAAACATTAAATAAACACACCCACTTGTAGTTTGATTGCATCTTTTTGCACTTTTGCAATGCAAGGACCTTATTGCACATTTTCTTAATACCATCATCTTTTTGCACTTTGTTTAAAACTACTTTTCCACATTTTATTCCTATTATAGTTAAACAAAGAACGCCGAATGCGTGCGGCATCACATTTTCACTTCAGTGCTGTTCCATTAGGTGATGATATATATAAAGTAAAGGAAAGTGACAACATTACAGTTATCACCAATTGGTATCCTACATCAAAATATTTCCGGAGATGTAGCTACATAAAAAAGAAAATTGAAATGTTAAATCTTATATATAAATGAAGCTGACTATGTTTGTGACTTAATAACTTTTGAACCACCCGACTATCTCTATCAAATTTTCAACATAGTTTCGGCCCTGGGGTGGTTTTTGCCATTTCACTTTGAAAGTACAACTTAGTTAAGGGGAGGGGGAAGATATGTAAAATGATCGAAAATGACCGATATTAGTGTCGAATCCATAGTTTTCGAGGTCGTTGAGATGAATAGTGATACTTCCGATGCGGGGCAAGGTGAAAGGGAGACAGATATATGAAAATGATTGAAAATAATCAATATCAGAGAGCGCTTCCGTAATAGTAAAAAGAGACTGTCTAACGCAACATATTACTATTTTTTTTTCTTATTTTAATCCAGTGAAGCGAATAATTGACGTTATTTCTATACATAAAAGAAAATTGAATTATTATCTGTTTTAGTAGAGCCACAGTCTTGTGAATTTCCTTGAAATCTTAAATATTACGTTTTAACAATTTTCTGTTCTTGTGAGTTTACTAATATTGTGTTCTGTTTCTTGTTTTAGGCAAACTTTTTAATACACGACTGAATTTTGTTCTATATACTATGAAATGAATTTTGATGTTGTTTTCATGAATGTTTATTTTTAAAATTTGCTAGTTTTCTCGAAAACTTTGCACCTTTTTGTACTCGAACTCTGCAACTTTCTTTTGTACAAAAATATTTTGCCTTAGAGCTCTGAGAACAATACTGTATGGTCCATGACTTCGAAGCAGGGACCCAATAATGTACAAATAATCAGTCGGTTTTTCAGTGACGTCATTGTTTTCCTTCCATACGTCTTTCAGTTGTGTCATACAAACTTGGAAATCTCTCTTTGTCTTGAATACGTAGCCGTGACGTCAAATAGTTGGTCCCGGAGCATTATCGTGCTTTACAAGCGAGTGCTTCGTTAACAAGGTTTGTCATAGAAAAGCTCTTCATTACAATGTTGATCATTCACCGTGTAATTTCAAAACGCGTATATTCTTAGAGAAAGCAGTGAATCCAGCATTAGGAAAGAATGTATTGTTAGGATAAAATTACACGCAGTACATTATAAAGTATGCAGCTGTAGTGACTTCTACAAGAAGTATTCGTACAGAGCTATTTAAATGATTTTTCCGATTTCAAAGTTTAACAACTCACGTTTATGTATTCACAATTACATGTAAATGAAACTTACATGTAAATGAAACTTACATGTAAATGAAAAATAAAATAAAAAGTGTTTGTCATTTGCTGATGTTTATTTACGCATTCCACCCCTAAAACGATAGTAAATTAATTGCATGGTCATCGAAGATAGGAGAACATTTTGTATTTTCGAATTATATGTAAAAACAATCTTTAATTAGTGTTTGATAAAGTTTCAGGACAAAAGTCAAGTTAGATGCATCAAGCAGGCAATTAAGATATGATACTGACAATTCAAAGCATTGGGTGTATTCACAAGAGAAAATCAAATGGCGATTAGGAAACAGTTCCTCGTATGCGTACAAAATTTACCAGAAGTCCACGAAATTCATCGGTTCGTGCAAGCAAAGAATTGAACTTGAACTAGTCAATAGTGTGGAAAATTGTGTGAAATCGTTTGAAATTTCACCCAAACCGATTGAAATTATTGCAGGCATTTAACCCTATTGACTGACTTGAACTTTGTATTGCGATGCAAAATCTTATAGAAAAAGGTCGTTTCATTGAGTCAGTTGTGTTTAATGGTGAGATTATCTTCCATCTTTCGGGGATAGTTAACAAATAAAATTGGAAGATCTGGGCTTTGGAAAATTCCCATGCTTATGAAGAACATATCTGTAATTCCCCCAAGCTACGTCTTTTGAGAACACTGTAAACAGACCTCTTCACTTCCACATGCTGCAGACGTGGCTATTACCACAGATAGAAAGGAATATGGAAAATGTTATTTTACTTTCATCAGAACGGCGCATCCCACACTGTCATCAGGATGTTACGAAATAGCTCAACATAAAGTTATTAAATCAATGGATAGGACGATATTATAGTGAGGATCAGGTTCTGCTTTTTTGCCTCCTATCACTCCGGTCCTTGTGGTGATTTAGGTGCGGTTGTGTTAAAAACCGGTTGTATCTGTGACCCCTACCCAAACCTCACATTCAAACGATGGTCTTGTTCAAAGAGTTCTCTTACACTGAAGAAAGTTTCGTCCACACAGTGGCGGATCTAGGGCAGGGGGGTTGTCCCCCCAGTCTTTTGAGTGACAAAAATAATTTAATCTATTATTTATATATTTTTTGAAAGTTTATAGTAAATTCATGATATACCTATCATAGTCTGCATTCTGCCCCCCCCCCCCCGTTTTTACCTTCTAGATCAGCCACTGCGTCCACACGACTCTTCAAAGGACGTCCAGAACGTTCGTCATCCTCTACTTTTTCCCATCCGTTCTTGAAATCGTCATGCCAAAGGAAAACTGGGCTCTTGATAAAGTTTGGTCCTGGTAGGATTCCTTAATCATGGTGAATGTCTCTGAAGCGCTTTTCCCAAGCTTGAAGCAAACTTTAATCGTTGCTTATGCGAATGCTGTATTTTGAGCTTCCGAAAATCTCGACGTCGTTTTTAAACACGGTTCGTATAATAAGCGACGCTTACTGTACCAGAACTCGGAAGCCGCTGATCCGGGCAGAGTTGGGATCCCCACTACCATCACGACGCACTACCAATTCCGATCGTGGTGGACACGCTGTTGACGACTGGAGCTTCGTGTGATGACCAGTCTTATTAGTTTCCGAACAAACCCTATGCATCTAGCAATGACACATTTTTCTCGACATATTGTCCATTAGTTGATGTAGCTTAAAATGCCTCAGTTAGGAAAACATGTTGAAAATGAACCAAAGCAAAAGATTCTATAAAGTTTGGGAATTCAATTAACAATAGCCATGAATGGCTATCTTTCCTGATTAGACCTATCACATTTAAAGCCTCAGTGCTGAAAACAGACAATAAACCTGAATCAATCAAATTAACTCGAATTTGTATGTAACAATTATATAGCGTTTCTTTCTGTAAAATGCGTTTTTATTCTTTCGTTCTTCAGTGAAACTAAACTACTGTATGTCGTACAATTTAATTAGTCTTGCTGTATAAACTTCTCTTGTCCTCTTCAATTAATGAACAATGTGATCCGATTTCAAATAATTATATTTAATAAGGAAAATTTGTTACAAAACAAATTATAAAGTACTAAATGCTCAAGTTTCACTCACAGTACTTGCAACTTTTTTTATGAGTTCTCCACATGCTGCACAGACAATATCTGAGTTCGTTTCAACCTCTTATGAGAGTGTTATATATATATATATATATATATATATATATATATATATATATATATATATATATATATATATATATATATATATATATATAGAATTTACTGCAGTCGTTATTCTATTTTTGAAGTCATTCATGTCAGTGGATCATGGTTGAACAAAATCATATTGTTTCACAAATCTCTATAAGAACATAATCACACAGTGTAACGTCTTTGGTGTCGATGATTGGAAGACTTTCCTGAACAAACTTAAGTTGTTGCATATTTTCCTCTGAGAAGCATAGTCAATCTGGACATTTCTTTTTTTGCATAAACACCCTATTTCCCGAACTTGTTGATATACAAGGTGCATCATTTTATCTATAGATAGTGAATCATAGGAATATATTGTATGTTATATATAATCAAGATTGACGTATTTGTTTCTCCTTGTATAGTTTAACATGTCTTTAGCATGTCTCTTGTTTGTTTTAGTGTTTATTTTATATGTAATAAGTTTCATTTTCATTTTTCATGTTTTATTTTCTGTATTGTTATGTATGTCGGTAACTCTTTAACGTGACTAACTGTATGTCATTTTTATTCTCGCCGTAAAAAAAAAAAAAAAAAAAAAAAAAAAAAGATCCGACTGTAAAGAAAAATGCAAATGGTTGAGTGGAGGAAAAGGTTATGCCTTAACTCCGCCATTTTAAATAAGAAATAAATAAATAAATAAATATCAACGACGAAAATTTTTAGGGTCAATCTCGTAATGTTATCTGAATGTACGCTGCACTGTGTTCACTGACACAATCTTGTTAAATTTGTAAGCAGAAAATATCTTCCGTCGCATATGGATTTGTGAAGGACGAAGGGCATAAATAGTATAATCTTCTGCCCGATAGTCATTTGAAACTCTTGGTCATAGCTGTTCAAGCAATAGTAGATTTATTCGTTGGTAGTGGGTGGTTGCACAAATGTAACGTTTTAAAGTTTGATCAGTTCTCTTTTTTTTTTTTTGAAAACAGAAGATTTTTCTTTAATAAGTTTTGTCCACATTTCATTCTTTTTCTTTAAAATAATAAAAAAATCTTAAAAATCATATGAGTTTTTGCTTTTAATTCTGAAAGTGAAATGAAATGAAATGAAATATTTCAGTTGAACATCCTACGATAATGCACTATAGGTTAAGGGAGACGATGATTAATTCAAGCGAATAATGAGGGAGGAATTGGTGGAACGAGAGAATGGAAAAAAACGGGAGTACCCTAAAAAAGTCCACGGACATGATGTTGTTCACTACAAACTCACTTGGCCGGAGATGGAACCAAGGACCCCACGCACCACGCTTTACCACTATACCCCCGTGCTAACTTCTGAAAATTAAGTCCTGTATATTATATCAGACTTACATACTTACATCATATTTACTAACATCAAACTTGCATAATTACCTCCTACTCACTCACACCAAACATATTTATGAGTATTTACATCACATATACTTACATTAAACTTACGTACTGACATCAAACTTACATACTTACATCAAACCTTTTTGTTTAAAATTAAAGATGCTTAGTTGCATTAAACTTACTTATTCATATCAAACTTGAAAATCGAAGGAAAACTTATCCCACTTAAAGAGACTAACACTGGTTTCTTGTAACATCGTATTACAGTAGAGCGTCGATTATCCGAAGTAATTGGGGGACATGGGTGTTCGGAAAACTGGTTTGTTCGGATAATCGAACTGTACATGTTTATTTGCCATGCGCGGAGCGGCACGCCTCAACTCTAAGCTGGCGCAGCTGTTACTGCCACTACTTCTACAGCCAGTGCCAAACCGACAGAAGTGTGCTGATTGTTGAAACACAGCGACTGGCGGCTTGGCCGGTCAGCAGCGCCTTACGAAGGCCCCATTAGAAGCAATGTTCCGCCAGCGGTGGCTCAGTGCGGCGACTACTGTGAGAAACTTGGTTTGGGAGTGAGGGGGATGATGGACGGTAGGGTGGGAGAGTAACAGATGCGAGCGAGTACACAGTTCGGTTAAGCGGTCGTTCGGTTGACCGACGTTCGGATAATCGACGCTCTACTGTATATTCGTCCATTGTTAATAGTATCAATTTACATTTCTTGTGTAATCAGTCTTATAAAAGAATCTTTTTGTTCTTTAGTTACATTTAATGAAAGGTAAACTTTTGACTAAACCTTTGACTTTGAAGGAATATTTGTACGTGCATGTGCTGAATAGAGATGTAGCTACAGTATATAGAGAAGAATAATTCTTCGCTCTTTAGAGTAATGTCCACTGGGATCGGTGGGCAAGAAATAAATGTGTTGTTCAGGGAGACCTCTCTTCTTGCTTCTTTTTGTGATTTCTTTTGAAGCAAATCAAACTTCAAGACCTCATTTATCTTTTGCTTCTCTCCTCTTTTCTCCTCTGCGTGTGTGAGAAAGAGAAGCAAAGAAAATGTGATCAAAAAGGAAAGAAAATAGAAAAGAAGAGACAAATCTAAGACACTGCTTCTTATGAATTTGTTTTCATTACGCCACGTATACCCTGAGGAAACATTGGCGCCTGACAGATTTACAAAAGGCATCTCTCCAATGGGACAGCCAGACAGAACCTTTCTCTTTCTTACGTCTTCTTCTAACCAGACGAGACGAGAGTAGTACTAGTAATAGTAACAACAATAGTAGTAGTGGTAGTAATAGTAATAGCAGCAAGTAATCAGGAGATTCTAGGTTCAAATCTCGCTGGAATTCCCTGAGACTGGAGCTCGTTGATCGCTGAAACCAAAGGCTTATAGCCAACAAGGAACATTGAGATTTACGTCTCCCTCGCCATGTTAAGGGCATCCATCACGCCAGAGAGAAAACCTTTCATTTCTTTCAAGATTTAAGTGGAGAGGAAAACCAGGCCAAACGAAATACGAGAGGGAACTCAGATACTTTATTGTATCATAGAGGATGGAACTTCTCAAATCGGTGAAACTCAACAGTTTTTCTGACTTTGTAATACATTATTTAAAACACGCAGCAGTGTCCATAACAAGGTAAGGACTCACAGACATTTAAGCGGGAAGCGAAAGCAGATTTTGTTTCCAGTTTGCAAGTAAAAGTTTGATTTAAAGTATGCAAAATTTACAGAACAACATTTTTAGTCATTGTTGTATAACAGTACAGCTATTCGTCCTATTCCTAGTTCAGACCGATGTACGAAAGGTGGGAAAAACTATCTTGTTATCTCCTGACTGGTTAGACTTTACCTATTTTAGACTGACTGTTGCCTATCGATAGATCATTAAGCTGGTAATGCCGTTAGGCTCGAAGCTCCTAGGTTAGTAAGCTGGAATGGCGTGCAGCCTAGAGGCGGCATACTTTACTTCCTTTTTCGCTTTTAATTCTTTTATAGAATAAATTGATATATTTCTAGAAATTTCCCATGTAGGTGATTCTGGAATATGGATAATCATATGATTTTGTTTCCCCATTTAGAGTGTTCGTACAGCCTAAACGTGTATTCAATAATAAAACTTTGTATTTATTACTTGCAACTGAGTGGTGGATTCATTGTCGACGATAATTTAGTGGTTGTAATCAACAATACAAAAACTGTGTTACTTTGGAGGAAGGGGAGTAGTTTTAGAAGTAAAGCCCAGGGCCAGAATATGTTAATCCAATCCTCTGTGCCGTAAACTGTAGAAGCGACCGAAAGTCCCCCCCTCCTGTATTTCATAAGTCATTCCTAAGAGCCTGAAACAAATGCACGTCGTGTTTCATGAAAATCATTTGAACCACCCGACAGATCTCGATCAAATTTTCAACATACATGAGATTTGGGCCTAGAATGGTACGTTTCAACTTAGGGGAGGGGGAAGGATATATATCCATGTTTTCGGGGTCTCTGGGATGAACAGAGACACTTCCGATGTCGTTTAAATTCAAATTCAGCCCTGAAACTTGGGGGAGTTTTCAGTTTAGCGTCCTGTTTAGCAGCGAGGCTATATGAGACGTGGACCGTTTAACATAGGATTCGAACCACATGAGCTCCCTCCGGATCTATCAAGGAAGAATTTAAATGAAATGAAATCTTTTTAAGTCTCACTCTTATGCCGACTAGCCTAAGGAAATGATGAGAAATAAATGCTTTGTAGAAGGAGGAATTATATTAATATATTTCAAGGAAGAATTATATTAATAATTACTCTCATAGGAATACATGTGTTTGATTATCTTTATTTTGGGATCAACTGAATGGGTCATGTCCATCAACGAGTTCGACAGCGAAAGAAAACGAAAACGAAAGAGGAAGTGTTACGAATAGGAGGGAAGAAAAGAACAATTTTAGATGTAACTGTGAAAGAGTAAGACAAATCGGTTGAGACATAGACTGTATTATGACATGAGGAATGTGGTAGAGGGTATGGTAACAGAAAAAACAGAGGGAGGGAGCGAAAGAGAACTACAATTGATGGACAGTTTAAAAACAGAAAAGTCGCAGATGAAGGGATTAGCCAAGATCATGGTTGATCGAAACTTTTCAGTTGCGGTCATCATGATGATGATGATGCCGTTCATTGCCAACAACAATTGGTAGTGTTTATTGTGGTGAAACAGGTAGCTTATTTATTTATTTATTTATGTGTTGTTTATGAAAAAAGTACACTATTAATTCGGAGGTGATACCTGTTCCTTTCTTTGCCTTTTTCTAACGGCTCCACACGTACTACTAATAGTTACATTCATACTACTTGCAAGCGTGAGTGAATGTAAATTTTGCTGAGAAGAGTACTTAATGCAGTACTTACCTAAAAGTTGATCTTGCATTACATACATAAAATTACATTACATTCCGTGTCATTACATTAGCACTGATACTTGTTATACACAAATGGGTATGTGTGTGTGTATGCACTGTCGTATTCTGCCCACAGGACAAAGAGTTTTCGTGGTCTTTCACGAAATGAGAGGAGCACTTCTAGTGAGGGAGTGGGGAAAAGCTTGGCTTCTACAGCGTCTCGATAAATGTTTATTTGTGGTGTAGCAATGCGCAGAATCTTTATCCTTTTGATTTCCCACAAAGGATAATTCGGTGTGGTAAGATTAAGACTTTATGCAATGCAATGGAATACGACCACGGTAAATCCAGTGACACAGAAATTTCGTTGAAAGAAGTGCAGAAAAAAAAGTGCGATGCCTGTGGGTGTTCACTGCAGCGTGATCCATCTGTGGCAATTATGAAATTTAGCCATGTGTCCAACGTTTTCAAATAAGATACTGTGTTCACGGAAGTATTAAAATATAATAGGTTAACTTAGATACAATTAATTATACTAAAATTTTGCTACTAAAAAGCTCTAAAGCTACGGTAGCATAATATGTAATCCATCTACCTACCAACTAGGCGCCGTGAGTTCGATCTCCAGTGGAGGTGAGAATTTTTCCTCGTTTGAAGTAATCTCAGTGTCTTTAAGGTCGCCCGCACATTGACCAGAACACAGGACAGTCGAGCCGAGGTAGGGCACTGTGAATAAACAAAGCCTGGTACCACATGCTCACTCGAACACGTGCTAGAGATACTATCTCCAATATTGTGAGTCGGATAAATAATCAATGCATTCAGGTCTCTTTTTCCGTATTCCCTCCAGCCTCTCTCTGCTTCGGCTTGGCTGTTCTGCCTCTGGTCAATGTGTAGTCGGCTTAAGATGGGTACCAAGGGCAACCTGAGTAGTAAAGGAAGCCAAAATATGGTGTTTACTACGTCACCTCCATGAGTGCCAAATTCAAGAAAGTGCCTTGAATTACTTACTAGCCTTTACTTACATACAGCATTTGCACTTTCAAGGCCTCTCTCAAAAGAAGATAACTTTCCTCCTGTATATATTTGATAAACTCTAACAGAAAATATTAACAGTAGAATTTCTAAATTCCATAGGAAGAATGCTTTTAAATTATATACTCTTTTTTTTTTTTTTTTTTTTTTTTTTTTGGTCCTGACTTCTTAAAAGGACAAATTTGATTTTTGAGACATTTCATCATGTGAACAAGAACAAGAGAATGGCTCGGGTCGTATGGAGTCTATTCATAAAAATGCTTCGTACAGCAGTAGAGTAAACTGTTTTATGCTTGCAAACTGTACTGGATACAGATGAGAAACATTTCAAGCGAACGTTGTAGCCTGACAAGTGTTAGATACACGAAAACCTATCACAATGTGTACATTGCATAATACGTGTATCAACAAAATATTACGTTTGCAATGGACTATTCATTAATATTTTTTCCGGTTTCTTTGCCAATGTTCACATCAAGTTCAATGTTCGGTTGTCTATGAAAAAAAAACTTACTTAATCAAATTTTTTAAAAACAAATCGTGTTAATTTTAATTTTAAAAGATATAAGAACTTGAAATCGTAACACTATCACATTAAAGTTGGATAAATTCAGAAAAGAGTGATATGATATACATACAATTTATATGTAGCATTTAGAAAGAGATCGATTTAAACAATGACTACAAATGTGAGAGAAACGTTTCAAATAGCAGCTTATAAGTATTTACATGTGCATGACAGCTTTGTTGCGTATTTTGTGTACACCATGTGAAGGAATTTGGTTTGTATCTACGTCCTGTTTTCTCTATTAATATTCAAACCGGAGGTGGTAGTGCAGTAGATTTCTATCTCAATTCAATTTTATTAGACAGATTAGAGTGAGATGGGATATATTCTTAAGACGCCTAATTGGGAAGATCGTTTCTCGCTATTACTATTTTTTTTTTTCTCTATAACGGTTAATATTAAATCAGGAAGTGGTTGATTTCTGCTATTTCTGATTTCAAAAGAGGGTTAAGAGAAAGGATGGTACCTATTCTAAGAACGCAAAATCGGATCCAAAAAAAAGCATATCGATTCTTATTATTTATTATCGCCTTGCAACATGTAGATGAATATTGAAATCGAAAGTTGTAATGAATTTCTACCACTTCCAGCTTTAGTAGAGAGTTAAAGATGGAGATGAAATGTTTTCTTGGAACCAGTAACATGCCATGGGGGGAGGACGAGCGGGGCGCCGAACCCGGGCGCCTAAGTAAGGGGCTCAAAATTCGGGAGGAAAAAAAATAAAAGGTAAGGAAAAAAGTAATAAAAAGTGTTCAAAATCAAGGAAAAGGAGGGTTTATTTTCGGAAGTTTTCTTACGCTCCGAAGCTGGTCACTTGACCTCACTCCTTTGTACAGGGGCGCCGTCGTATACTCTCGCTCCGGGCGCTGATTTTCCACAGCACGGCTTAACCAATAACACATAAACGCTTCTAGCTATCTATTACCGTTTTTCCTCTATAGTGACCAACGTTAAAGAAGGAAATTGTCGAATTCTACTACTTCCGGTGTATAAGTCACCTCCTTCAATGATCCCGGTTCCTTACTTCCAATTTCTACATCTTTTCCAAAGTTGATGGTGGTTCATCAAATAATTCCTGAGTTTTTTTTTTTTTTTTTTTTGTCTCCCGGACGGACAGACAGAGTGAATAAATAAAAGAGTTATGCTAAAATAACTTCCTTTAAAATTCGAGAAATAATGTAATCTCGTCTCGTCAATATTCCACGAACGCCACAAGCGCGGTACTCATCCATTGTAACCACTTCGTATAAGAAACAGTGTCTCTTAGTTTTTGAGGGGTTAATACATTCTTTCAATGCACGTGGTAAGAAGTCCCGGGTAAAGGTACTTGTTTTGTACATAAGCTCGATCAGTAGTTGGAATTCCACTGTGAAAACTAGGTCTGGTCTCACATTGCCTTGGTGTTGAAGACGGAAGTTAAGTTCCAATCAATCATTTTGTCTAATAATGTTGGTTGACTAATTAATTAATTAATTAATTGGAATTTAACGTCTATTTTCAGTGCCGAGGCAACATGAAACGAGATGTAATTTTTAAAGTGGGATTCGAATCGATACTCTGATATATATCGGGTGCAATTACTCCCATCTGAAATCATGACTAGGGCCACGTTCACTGAAAGCTCCGCGTTAGCCACTCGGCGACTAAGGCACTGTAAAGCATTAGTGTTCAATCTGTGACACACGATGACTTCTTAGAAGTATGCAAAATTTAAAATAGCATAATTTTGTTCTGTAACATTATATATTAAATTTATAGCGTGATTCTTCCGTTTACATCAAACTGAGTTTTTTTTTAATTAATTCTATAATTTATATCTTCTTCTTCTTCTTCTTCTTCTTATTATTATTATTATTATTATTATTATTATTATTATTATTATTATTATTATTATTATTATTATTATTATTATTATTATTATTATTATTATTAAATTCTCTTCCAGTTACCAGGTTCTGTGAACAATGAGAATTTTATGTTTTTCTTTTTCTTTTTTTCTCCCTTAGGTTCAGGTCTGCGAATTATCATATTCACCTTGCCCCTTTAGATCCCGATATGAACTCAAGTTAGCCCTCCGAAAATGTTCTCAGTCCCCTATCTTAGTATTCTGGTTACAGATAGACCTGATATAGTTATCTCTTAATTTAAAAATGAAATCTCTGTTTACCATCCCACGTAATGCCCTTTACGTTAAGTGAGACTGATGATTATGGTAAGATGAATGACGATGGAAGAATTGGTGGAATGAAATGTGGGAGGAAACGGAAGTACCCAAAGAAAACCCACGAACACCATGTTACCCATCACAAACTTACTTCGTCGGTGATCGAACCAGGGATTCCATGCAGAGAGGTAAGCGTTCTATCACTGACTCATCGTGCCCCCTACCTATAAATTTAATTAAGAATAGTGTACATTTGGGAATACACTTTTGAATGGAAAAGTATCGTTAGATGTGTGTGTGTGTTGGGAGGGGGAAACGTTGAATACATTTCTAAAGCATTGCAGTAATTATATTATATACACTGAATCTACAAAAGTTTAGCACAGAAGGATATTATTTGGATACTACCAGTACAGTGATGTAATCCTAGCTTTTGTGGTAAGTATATGGGTCCGTTTTCAAGAATATGACGTATGCTTACCTCCCGTATACACTGATTCTTTCGTAAATTTGAGATAAGTATACGCTAGATTATAAAGATAATATATTGGTATACACCTCATACTCCCATATACACAAGCCCGTATTCAGGTAAGTGCTATTCTGTGCTCGAGCACAGGGCAACAGAATTTAGGGAGCGGCAAAATTTTGGATTTTTTTTAAAGATTCACAATAAAGTAATACTTAAAACTAGCAACCAGCAGAGTCCCGTGCAAGACAAGAAAATATGTTAATGTGTTTAATTCGCTCTAATTAAAGTAGTTACTAATTAGCTAGCTTATCTGATTATTTGTAAAAAGTCATCCTCTCCCACCCCACCCCAAGGTGTGAGGATGAACTTAAACAACATGAAAACTGATACCGTTAAACTCAGCGACCTCGAAAACGGAATTCAACACTAATATCTGTCGTTTCCGTTTACTTTTAAAATCTCATTCGCTCCTTAGGGAGTGGAGTGACCTTGAAGTTGAATTGGATTCAAACTGTCACTATTCATCTCTGGAAACCCAAAAACTATGAATTCAACTCTAATGTTCGTCGTTTGCGATTATTTTAAAAATGCCTCCATGTTATTCTTATGAGAACTTTGCACCCTCCATATTTCCGCTCAGGTATGATCTAGGGACTTGGAACAGGTCATTTGGATCATTTCTCAGAAAGTTTAAAAATATATTAAAAAATATATTAAAAGTTCATGTTTCTATCTATTATGATTCATATATCTAACACCACATCATAGGTATAATCATCATTTAGAGAATTAGGCCACTGAAAAGTATGTTGTAAATTTTATAACTTGTATAACGACTCTATAGAAAAGCGTCGTTAACCTGGTCCGTCTGGTAAAATATAAGTTACGAAACGATAATTACTTTTCTTTATGCAAGAATCAACTCAGATATCCAAAGATCATTAGTCTCACCTTTATTGCTTGATATGTCTTAAATATTCCCTTTTAAAACCATAAAATACATAAATTCACTTGACTAGGTCAACACATAACATGTACATAGCCACAACTATCCCATAATAATCTCTTACACATATTAAAAACATTCTTCTTTTCTGTTAATTTAAAATGAACATTCTACTAAGTATATTACATATTTATGAGCACTTTTTGCCCACGGTACAGGTAAATATTATACAAACTAAAGTATTTCGTTATAGAAAATGTCGCCCGACAAAGGGACTGAATATAAAAGTCATGAGTAGGCTTGGCTTTTATATTCAAGAACCATTGGTCTGATTAGATTAATGTTCGTACATTACATATGTTCTTTATATTTTGATCACACCTCGTATATATCTTCATTACTTTTTGGTTAACCCTCATATATATATAAAATATTAGTTATTATCATTCACATAAATACATTTACAATAAATCTTTGATTTCATTAATATTTCTCTTTTATTACATTATTATTTATTCTTTATCATTAAAAACATTGTCGCTTAGAAATATAATTAACGAGGGTGAAACACAAATTATCAGGATTACTAGTTTCGATCATTATTACAAACGATGATGTGACAAATAATATTTGTTCTTTTCGGGCGCATTGTATAACAAATAAGTTAGATGTTGCAATTGTAATGTATACATAGTAGTACTAAGATGTCCAAAATACAGAAGAATTTCACTCAAGGTAGTCATTAAATAATTGATTTTATGGAATGGATCTTATTCTTAACATAATCTTTGATAATTAAACACAAATCAATCTGATATAAAATAGTTTTTGCCTTTAACTAATTATAAATTGAATTATGATTCTTCACATTAATAAGAAAGAATAAAAATTAAACATAACCTACGTTTGAATAATCAAATGGAAGTAAATAAATTTATTTTACAGAAACAAAAGACACCTTTTTGTTATTAAATAAACACATTTTTCATTATTATTGTTATTTTTCATTCTTATTTATTTGATCAAGAATGTTGAGTGCTACTAACTCTTTAACTAGATGCATGTCAAATATTTATAACCATCGTTTTCATTATTAATATTAACACAAACTTTAAAACGAAAATTCATAAGAATCTATAACCAACATGGGTTTAACCTAATTTCGTTAACGTTAATCATGTTACATTCGCACTGGCATATGAATCTAATAAAGTGCACTGTACTGCACAATCGTGATTATGTTCTACATTAGGTTGTACATGTCTTTCATCGTGATTTGAATTTTGATACGAAGTACCATCTCGTGAACACTGATTATGTCTATACATAGGATTGGTAGCATCTCTAGGATTTCGACATGTATTTCTATTATTTTTGTGTCTACTTCGGTTGATTAGGTTAGGCGGATTCCCTACATAGCCTTGTCTATTTTGTTCATCTTGATTGCAAGAGTATACTCGTCTTAGGTTCGGTTCATTATTATTCACACTTCGGATATTCAAATTCCGAACAGGGACCAAATGATCTGTATTATTCTTATTTTTACCCATTCCTGGTTGTGTTAGATTCATAGCATGATATTGAGTTTCGTAGCATTGTACCAGCATTAATAAATGACTGAAACTCATACACTGTGTGGAAAATAAGATCTGCTGTAATTTAAATGGAAGCAAATTGCGAATCGATGCAATTATTCTTGATTCCGATTGCAAAGGATTAACGACCTTTAATTCATTATAGACATTTACAACAAACTCTACAATAGATTTGTGCAATCGAGGATTGAAATGTTGATTTCTAAGAGTGGCATCTCTGTTTGCCAGCAAAAAGTCATTTTCGTAATTCGCGATCAATGCCGCTTTAAATTCCTCATATGTACTAATGTGATCACGTATTGCCTTAAACCATAAGGAACAAGGTGGGAGTAATACATGGGGTATTAATTTCATGTATTGTGATCGGTCGATAGACATTATATTACATTCGTCTTGGAATTTCTCTAAGAAAGAACTAGCATTTTCATTGCACTTACCACTAAATTTACTCATGGCTTTGATTTCGCTCATCTTGACACTTAACTTTACCTTTCTTTTCTCACTCCTTGTTCTTGTGGTGTGATTGTTCCGGTCCGTAGCGTGCTGTGTCATGATACCATTTATATTTCGTTCATCAGTGATCTTCGGACAATTTTCCTCTAATATAATATCCTCCTCAGATTCCGGCGAAGGCGTATTTATATCCGGTGATTGGGGAAACTCGAAGCGATCACTGCCCAGATTATTGCGATAAATGTTATCTCTAGCCTGTAACGTTTTAATTTCTTCCTGCATAGTAGCCAACTGGATCTTTTGATGTTTAACGGAAGATTCTATTAACGTTAAATCCTTTTTTACAGCACAGATTTCATGATCTTGATGATCGTGCTTTTCTTGACACTCATCGGCTAACCTTTTTAACTTCTCTTCAAACTGCGAGGATATGTCGTTCATCACCTGGACGATTGTTTGTTTCGTATCGTCTGATTTCAGTTCTATCCGTTCTATTCGTTTACTTAATTCTTCATACTGCTTGCTAGCTTCGTTGAATTTCAATTCTATCTTCTGTTCCATGGTCTTGTTAGCTTCATAGAACTTCTGTTCCATGTTTGTGTTAGATTCATTGAGCTTCTGTTCCATGGTTTTGTTAGCTTCATAGAACTTCTGTTCCATGTTTGTGTTAGATTCATTGAGCTTCTGTTCCATGGTTTGTTTTATCTCAGTCGTCATTTGCATAATTTGTCGCTGCACAGCTAACAAAAGTCGATCCTCAGATGACAAACTTGGTGTTGCACTAATTTTACCTGGATTACTGGTATTTGATTCCTGTTGCACAATTTCACTATCCATTATTCTTTTGATGACCTTACCGCTTCGTAATACGGTTAAGTTTGTATTCATAAATGGTAATATCAAAGTAAATTCAGCCCTACTTTCCTTCTTCGGGAAGTGAATTTTCAAAAGTCCCGGGTTTGGTAAACCAAATTTTTATAACGACTCTATAGAAAAGCGTCGTTAACCTGGTCCGTCTGGTAAAATATAAGTTACGAAACGATAATTACTTTTCTTTATGCAAGAATCAACTCAGATATCCAAAGATCATTAGTCTCACCTTTATTGCTTGATATGTCTTAAATATTCCCTTTTAAAACCATAAAATACATAAATTCACTTGACTAGGTCAACACATAACATGTACATAGCCACAACTATCCCATAATAATCTCTTACACATATTAAAAACATTCTTCTTTTCTGTTAATTTAAAATGAACATTCTACTAAGTATATTACATATTTATGAGCACTTTTTGCCCACGGTACAGGTAAATATTATACAAACTAAAGTATTTCGTTATACTTGTAATATCTAAACAGCTACTCAACAAGATTTTTTTATGATTGCAAAATCACGGCTTGTTTCCTTATTTGAGACATATGATTTGCGGCGGAAGAGGGGCGGCGAATTATTTAGAGCACAGGGGCGCACAATATATAAATACGGGCCTGCATACACACCTTATTACCTTCCTGTATCAGAGCAAATTATTCATGTGGTCATGTTTAGTCATTCATATATTATTTAACTAGGTTCATTTTGTTATTTTACGAAGTTTATTCTTTCCTTTAAGTATAGCTATAACATCAAGCCACATTTTTTCTGTAAATTTTCTGCTTAGTGAAAAAAAAAAACTATTACAGTTCCAAGTACTCTTTAAAAAAAAAGTGTACGCAATCAGCACATTACTTACATACACAATATATATATTTATAAATATAACCTGTTCATGCACATATATATGTAAGCAAACACACGCTCTAAAGCGTAATTGTGACTAAGCACGCGAAGTATGTGTTTACATATCGCTTTTTCTCATTTCGAGCTTTCTAAAATATAAAACCGAAAGCGACGTTTTACGTCAGAGGCCCATTAAGCATTTGTAGCAGATAAAAGAAAGGGGTCTTAAGAGCAGGAACAAAGGGCGGTTGAACCTCATAAACTTCCTGAAAACATTATCACAGTAATAAAGAAGCCCAGATAAATAACTTACTTGCCTCAACGACCATTTCAAATACTTAACTATACGGGTCGGCATGACCTTTGCTAATCTACTTCGTACCCCCTTTCCTCCTTCGACAGTAACTAATTACACATTTGTAGTGCAATCTGCTTTTGGTATCTTGCAATAATCCTCTTTTATCAGGAGGTAAAAATTAGTGTACTAACTTGAATTCAATACTTTTTAATGTACTATATAATTGCTTACGAAGATAAATAACAAATGAAGTCATTCATTCAATGCTTAGAAACTAAAAGAATATTATACCTAAACACAGTAAAAATGATATGAAATATGCTGGTTTAGCGTCCCACGATTACGCACCGAGGCTAAGGGAGACAGTGATGATGAAAAATGAATGAAATCATGGAATGAAGAAAGTGGAAGAAAACGGGAGAACCCGGAGAAAACTTACGCATACGGTATTTGTCCACCACAAAGTTTACTTGATGCGAGCTGGGGTCGAACCAGGGACCGCACGCACTAGAGGTGAACGCTCTAACACTGAACCACCGCGGCCCCCTAAACATCGTAATCCAGAAGTTTTATCCTGCCTAAGAGATTGTTTTAATGACCTTAACAAAACAATACAAGGAGAATGGTAAATCGTGACAGAAGACTTCTTTGCAAGCAAAACGAAACGATGTCCAATTTGCAGAATGATCTATTAGTTTTTCCCTTTAATTACGATTTTTTTCCTCTGAAACTATCTTGCTTTTCTTAGTTATTTTTGATTATTATCAATGAATCAGTAGAAGTAAATGGGTTTTTCAGAAGAAAAACAGGTTTCGACAGAAACCTAGTCTTTGCCAACGATCTTTAATATCAACGATCTTTAATATCTATCTGAAAGACCTAATGAAGAAGAGTCTCCATAAGGAAGAGAAATGTCGATAGTTCAATCCAATCATAAGATCAAAGATAGAACCTGTTCCTCAGATGCTGAATAGGTATCAAAAAGCCATTAGACGTACTCACTATACTGAGAAAAATCCGTTATTCGGACAGCGGTATATTGTGCAAATATACGGAATCCTTATGTTTACTACGGAAATCAGTACGGAGCATATGCTACATACTTTTCCCGCTTAGATATGACATCATGCCGTTGCAGGATGTATGACGTTAAACAAGCTTCCGTATATTACCTACATATACGTATGTCACATTACGTCCATCTGTATGTGAGATCCTAACCGCCTGTATGCACTTCTTTCGTTCGTATGAAAAGTACGTTTAACTCGGACACTTATGCGGAAAGTATGTATAAAATATAGTTTTTCAGTTATACGTTTGCTGTATGTTAACTCCAAAAACTACAGGATTTACACGCGTAGCCTACGTTTTTATGTACACCAATACGTTTTTTTCTCAGTGTGTAAATACTACCTGGTTCAATGGTTATTAGTTTATTTAATAGCATTTTGTAGATACTACCTGGTTCAATGGCTATTAGTTTATTTAATAGATTTTGTAGATACTGCCTGGCTTAATGGTTATTAGTATATTTAATAGCATTTTGTAGATACTACCTGGCTCAATCCCTACATTTTATGACCTAGTGCATTTACAGTATATATATAAATTCTAGGTGTCTATGTTTGTAACTTAATAACTCCTGAACCACTCTACCGAACTCGATCAAATATTCTGCATAGATGAGGATCGAACCTAGGATGATTTTTATCATTTCACTTTGACGGTTCAACTTAAGGGAGGGAAGATATATAAAATTGATCGATAATGACCAATATTAGTGTCCAATTGATAATTTTCGGGGTCGCTGAGATGAACAGTGACATTTCCGATGCTGTTTAAATCCAAATTAAGCCCCTCGACTGGGGGGAGGGGAAGGAGGTAGATATATAAAAATAATCGAAAATGACAGATATCAGAGAGTACTTGAGTAATAGTAAAATGTGAGTGACTAACGGAATATACTACTGATTTTTCTTACTTTAACCAAGAAAAAAGGGAAATTGACGCTAGTTTTTAATATAAACAAGCTAAGAAGAATTTTGTAAAAAGGGAAAGAAAGTGAATTTGAGAACCTATTCCATTGGATGTGATTACACTTCCCTCATTAACACGCAATTCTTCCTTGCTTATTCTTCTATCTTTCAAACATGGAGACCCCGCATAGCTTCTCCACTAAATTTACAATGACCTTTCGTGACTACCTGCAATCTTTCGACCTCACATATTTCTGGAATTCCTGATGTATTCATTTTCTTGAGGACAGACATTATCTTCCATATAACCGCAGAGGGGAATAGTATGTTTCGTACACAAAACATTCACCAATTACTATTACCCTTACTTTGTTGTTTAAAGAAAAAAAAGAACTAATAAAAGTTCTTGAGTTATTTGAGCTTTAAAGAGTTAGAAAACACACTATTTATTTATTTCGAATATTGAAAACACTTAGATACATGCAAATCATACCTAGCTAATAGGAGTCGCTAAAGTAAGTGGATCAGAGAGAGAAGAAAAGCAAGTTTCCTTAATTAATGTTTTAAACCAAAACATGGCATTAAGAACTTGAAAGAAAGGGATAGGTTGAAAGATAAGATCAATAACAATGACAATGCAGTAAGGTTTTAGCAGTGGCAATTCGAGAAGGAAATCAACTCGTGAAAAATAATTTAAGCACTACAAGCTAAGGGAGTTGAGTTGACTTTGAGTTTTACGTCCCGTTCAGCAGCGAGGCTATATGAGACGTGGACCTACTGATTAACGTGGAGTCCGAACCACATGAGCTCCCGCCGGGAATCGAACCCGGGTATCCCACGCCAAAAGCGCGTACGCCAACCGCTTAGCCACGAAGGAGCTCTACACAAGCTAAGGGAAGAGAACTCTCATTTCGTCTCGATTCTTCGAGAATTTTTTTCTCGTCTCATTTTGTACAAAATTTATGCTTTCATTTTTTTTTCTTAATTTCATCTAGAAGCTATCGAGATCCTTCCGCGTCACGAGGTGTGCACAAAGAATATGATACAACAACATTTAAATCATATTTATTTTTGTAATATATTTCATAATGACTTACGTATCTTTAAACATTGATAAATTCTCTTTATTGAGTTCTTGCAAACACTTTATATATATCTTATACTGTAAATATGTCATACTAAAATAGTTCTTAGATCTAACGTACGACTTGGGTGAACAAGTGTTGTACACGAGGTTGTTTGCATCTCGTCACCTATTTGAAAATATACAGGGTGTCCCAGAAATCCTTCCCTGATTACAAAGATTCGTAAGGCATAAAATATGACACATAGACAAATACTTTTTATTGTGAATTACATGTAACATATACAAGTTTTTGTCTACAAAATTAATAATTTTTTTACGTATGATCCTTTCGTTGCCCAAGCGACAATTACAATTCCACCCATGTATTGGTCAACATTACGTGAGAGATGGATGTTGTTACTTCAGTAATTCTGCGACGTAATACTACGATGTCGTTCACCAGTGTTTGGTAAATCTGGTCCTTGACATAACCCCAAAGGAAGAAATCAATTGGTATTACGTCCGATGACCGCGGAGGTCAGTTTATGAAACTATCACGCCCAATACATCTTCCCGATAATGTTGAATCCAAATAGGCAAGGACATCTAACCCCAATGAGGTGGCGCCACATCTTGCGAAAAAATTAAGTCCGGAATGTACTGAATATGCGGCACAACGAATAACTACAGCATATCAAGATGGGTATTGGCTTTGATCGTCTTTTTCACTGAAGAAAAAAGGTCCTATGATTTTACTGTGTACAAGACCACACTACACGTTCAGCTCCGGGCTCTCTCTGACGGTCTCACACACAGCACGAGGATTCTCGGATCCCCAGATCATAGCATTGTGTCGGTTGACAACAAATGAAATGTGACCTCATCTGAGAAGAGGTTACGTTTCAGATAGTCAACATTTTCCTCAATCTCAGACAGCATGGCAACAGCAAAGTCAATACGAGCGCTGCAACCCGTTGGTTGTAGGGACTGCACGATCTGGACTTTGTATGCATGGAAAAGAAATGTTTATGTAGGATGCGGTTCACTGATGTCTTAGGGATCTGCAAAGCACGTGAGACTCTGCGGACTGACTTCTTGGGACTTCTCACGAAGGCGTCTCTCACTGTCTGAATTGTTTGCGCACTCGGACCAGTCCTGTATGTTCTAGGGAGATCACTGACGCTGCCTGTTTCCTTAAACTTAACATACCACATCTTGATACTTTTAACATCTGGTGACTGTCTATGTTATGCCATCCGGAATTGCCTCTGGACTGTTTTCAGTGACAGTGTCTCGTGATGCAAGAGTACACATTGGGCTTTCTCCTGGTTTAGAGTACATGTTTCTGCAAATGGTGTCCGATTCCGATGGTGTTACGTCACTGGGCTCTGTAATAAACAAAATAACGGGAAGTATGTACACAAAAACTGGACTATGTTACATGGAGCTTAAGATATGAAGTATTTGTGTATGTGTCGTATTTTATGTCTTATGAATGTTTGTAATCAAGGAAAGAGTTTTGGAACACTCGGCACTTCTCGTCTCATAGATAGCGTTATTCTGTACAGAATTAGAATAACAAGTTTTTTTTTTTTGCCCTTGGTTTGTAACAATGAAATTACAGTTTTTTATCGATTTGAATTCCTTGCAAGAGCCGAAATTTATTTTTAAGTGATGTTGAATTACAAGGAAGTCGAGTGAGCCACAATCAGGCTTGAATGAGAGAGAATGTCAGAGAGAGAACGCCCCGGACATAATGTTACATATTCACAATTTCCGTGAGAAGACACGTTCCATCTAGAGTTACATACATGGGATATACAGATAATAAACTATAACGTAAGGTTGAAATGATGGAGTAGGACTAGTGTGAGGCTCTTTACACAGTACAAGACGAACGTTGTGCAGAGCTGGCAGCAATATACGAATTATCTTACATGTATAACCCTTCTCCCACCAAATTTGGCCCCCTTCCCCTTCGTTTCTTATGACGCTCATCCGCTATAACTGCACATATACGTATTTTCACATTCTCTATCAAGCACACTGTGTCTCATCCCGCAACTCAATTCGCCCATTTGGACCCTTTACTTGTGAGAATCGTCATCCCTCATACGAGACGTACTAATATGACTGTAGCTGCCAAAAACCCAGAAATCTAGTTCGTATTCCTAATCCTAAGAAATAATCAGATAGAAACGAATTAATCCTTCAACTGGGGATACCACTGAATTGATATTAACTTTCATTATCTATACTGTAAGTTTATGTTGTTCTGTGGCAGTTAGTATTTGCACCTTTTCTGTAAGGAAAGTATATCTGAGAGTCAATTGAATGCAAATACATTAAATAAAGTTACAATAACAACACTTTGATAAATTTAAAGCACCAGTTAATCATTTTTATACTTTCTGAAAAAAAAAGGCTTGACAATTTAGAAAAGTTTTAGATTACTAGAAAGAAAGAAAAGCGTTCTTAATACGAGATTCGAAATTCGATCCGGACTGCTCAGAGTAGAATGCTGTTACCAGACTGGACTGGCTACTTCAACGCTGCACGAAGTTTCTCTGCAACCGTTCCTTCATAAACCTAACATAAAACTCTGTTCATGTTGTGGTTCTCTAAAAGCTAAATGGGTCATGTAAGACAAGCTCAGGATACAAGATAAAAAAAGAAAGAAAAAAACACACAAAGGATGAACCAAGTGTATTTACGTGAGTACATGATTCACTTTACGGTCTTTTCTTCTTTCAAACTTCGTGCAGAATTCCTGCAAGAAACATAATTTATGTATCACAGCTAAAAGAAACCACTTCCCGAACAGTGACACGACCTGCATCACCGCATGTGTTGAAATGCTGTAGAATACAGGCCCAGCTTTTGGTTTATTAAACAGTGGAGTTAAGGTTTCTACAGTGGTGCAGAAATCTACAAAATAGAATAACGTGATCCCTCTCAATATTTGGTAGATCTCTTCATCTCTTCGTTCCATCTCTTCGATCAACACTACTGGAATTCATTCGGTGATTTGATTCACAAAATGATAATCAAAAATCTTTCTCTTTGCAACCGCAGAATGATCTCCTAATATCTGAAGAGGAAAAGAGCTTACGAAGACTTTTTTTTTATCTTTTTAAAAATAATAATTTCATTTTAATTTTCTTGAAAATTCTTGTCCCTTGACAATTACTGAAATATTTTTTTTCTTTTCCTTTCTTTTTTTTTTTTTTTTTTTTAGAAAATAAATTCTTTCCAAACGAAGTTTCTTGATTAAATTTTCTGTTTTATTGCCAATTGAACTTTCTAAATGCTTGATAAAAGCTGAAGTCTTAACTTTTTTTTCAATCAGAATGCGTCTTTTCATGTTACAAAATAAAAAATAAAACCTTATATTCGCCGTTAGTGATAATATAAAATTGATTAGACACCTCACAATGAAGTATAAGCTATTATTATTATTATTATTATTATTAGTAGTAGTAGTAGTAGTAGTAGTAGTAGTAGCAGTAGTAGTAGTAGTAGTAGTAGTAGTAGTAGTAGTAGTAGTAGTAACTGAGCAAGTAAAGATATTATGAACTCCCTTTAACTAAAGTAGTTTTTAAAGAGGGTATTGCAGGTTTTGTAGAATTGTTTACTGTCTAAAACAGCGTTTCCCAACCGGTGTGCCGCGGCACACTGGTGTGCCGCGAATGGGCCGCTGGTGTGCCGCGAGGAAATGAAAACAAAATTATTAATTATATAGGAACCTAATTGCAAGACAGGAAATATGTGTATTTAAATTTCACATTACTATGAACCTCTACAATGAAAAAAATACTGTAATTGTAATATATTATTTTACATACATTATTACTACATAGATTGTATTCCGAAAACAGAATTTTATTAATATTTAAAATTGTGACGTATATTAACCATGTTAATAAATTATAAGTTTCACACTGTGTTACTTATCTGTTCATTTTTAATGTTGAAAAAAGTATTAATTATCACTGTTATGACCATTATTGTTTCTTTGTTGTTACAGATTATTTCGTAACTTGAAACTTTAAAATCTCATTATATCCTTTCGATAAAGCAAACACTCATACAAATTACCGCAATTCTGTTTTAAAAGTACAAGAGATTTGTTTGTTCGTTCGTAATTTAGTTATCTTCCTTGTGAAAGGTTGGATACATTCTTCGAAAAAGAAAGTGTATTTTTTAAAAGACTGAGTTCTATATTTCATTGGAATTGTTTTCTATTTTTTAATTTGAATGAAAAGTATGTATAATGATTACGATGGAGGAAAACCAGTGATCGAGCTTTATTCTTTGTGAGAAGGAGGTCAGTAATCAAAGAAAACAAATACGACGGTATTTTCTATTTACAAATAATAATAATAATAATACCTATGAGTGTGCCGTGAGAATTCAAGTTAGACCCGTAGTGTGCCGCAAGTTGAAAAAGGTTGGGAAACGCTGGTCTAAAAGTTAAACTCTGTGAAATAAAACAATCCTATTAATAACGCAAAACACCTGTCTGCGAATGAAGACTAGTATGCAAACTACAAAGCACTTAAGCTGCTAGCGCCAGGTGAGATTAGTGGCGGACAAACGCGTGGGCTTTCTCAAGGTTATCTCGTTTTCTCCCACTTTCTTTATTCCACCATTTCATTCATTCTCATGATCACCGTCTTTTTTTAACCTACAGGTATAACCGTAGGACGTACAACTGAAAAACATTACAAATTACATTGTTAGTTCACAAAGAAACGTTTACTATAAAAAATACCTAGGTATAGAAATGATTTTTGTGGCAGACCATTTAGATCATCAAATACTGGGAAGACCATGGCTTGATCTTATGTTTCCGCAGTGAAGAAAGTTGTTTCTTAAACATATCTCTATAATATGTTATTTCAGCTACACAATATTACGGATATAAATATTGATGACATTTTGAACCAGAGATTTCCACAAGGTTTTTCAGATTTAGTTACACAACCAATCTTTGGGTTCAGTTGTCATATAATAATCCGACTTTATGCATTGTTCATATTTCCCAGGTGCTATCAGTTTCCATATAGAATTACGGACCAAGTTAAAAAAAGAACATATTAATGTTTTAGTACAACAAGGCACCTGGAAGCTAGTATCTTATTCAGATTGGGCTTTACTAATAGTAGTAATTAGGAAAACAAGAACTGATGAACTTAGATTATGCGCTGATCACAAAGTGACGCTAAACAAAATACTGGAGAAGGTGATTTATCCCTGCCAAAACCAGAGGACTTTTATAACAATTTGTTAGATTTGACAGTCTTTACGATAATTGATTTACGTATGATTGATTTCTTACTAGCAAATTTTGTTGAATGACAAATCGAAACTCTTTTTTTACAGTCAACACTCTAAAGAAACTATTTCAACCCCAACTGTAACCGCTTGGCTTAACCTGTAGTCCGCGTATTTTTCAAGCAATTATTGAAGAAATTGTAAAGAATATTCCTGGTGTTTTTGCATTTCTTGATGATATTTTGATTTCTGGACAAGATAGAAAGCAATGTTTACAATGGATAGACACTATATTACGAAGCTTGAAAGTGTATAACGTAAAGGTTCGACTGATAAATGTAATGTGAATATTTAGGACACACAATTTCTTCTAAGGGTATTTTTCCTATTAAGAAAAGTGAAAATGCCATTTTAAAATGTGACCCATCTAAAGATGTTTCCCAATTAAAGTCGTATTTGGAAATGCTAAATTTCTTTCACAAGAATCTTCCAAGTTTTACTTTTAACGCTATCACACTTATTTGGGTTATTGCATGAAATCAATAAATGAAATGTTTACTCAAGCACTATAAGGAATTTCAATTATCTAAGAACATGCTTCAAAATGGCAAATAAAATCGACCATTCTATAAATTGACGGAAGTAGTGTTAATCGCAGACAGTAGAGCTTATGGAGTGGGAGCGCAGTTATGTAATCAACTCCGAGGAAAGTTACATCCTGTAGCCTGTGCTTCGGCAACTTTAACTGACGCGGAAGAAAAGTATTGTCAACTTGAAAAAGAGACTCCTGCACCAATTTTGAAAAAAAAAATAATCATAAATACCATTTTTGTCAAATCGTTTGAAATACTGGCGGATTCCTTACCGGCAAAGCTTACATTTGGGGAGAGAACTTGTATAGCAACGAGAGCCTCAACACGCTTGCAGAGATGGACACTACCTATTCTAACCATGTAGAGGTTGCAGATTGTTTACCGAGACTACTATCTGGCATAATAACTGATGACTGGGTTTCATTATATCCGCCTTTATTCAGTACTATTTGCGCTGAAACGGCCAAGGACGCTACACTTTTAGAGGTAATTAGTTGGTTACGTCATGGGTGGTCGGTGCAATTAAGCAACAAGTTCACAACCTATTATAGACGTCATCATAAGTTGTATGTACAAGAACAGTGCTTGTTTTGGGGCCATAAACTTGTCATTCCCAATTCCTTTGGATCTCTAATATTACGAATACTTCATCAACAGCATTTAAGTACAAAGTAAATCAAAGTCGAAGCTAGAGCATATTATTGGTGGTCCTCCCTAGAAGAGATAAATCAATTTGTACTACAAACTTGCAATACGTGTCAAGAATTACATAATAAGACACCCCAGAGTCATTATCAATCTCGGCGAAAATCAACTCAATCATGGCAAGGAATACATATTGACTTCTTTGACTTACTAAGCAGGAAATTTCTCTTATTAATTGATTCCATGTCCAAATGGATAGAAGTATAGCCGATCAACAGTACTAATACTTTTGAAACTATTACAAAATTACACTTGTTTTTGTAAATTTGGTGGCCACAGGTATTGGGTATCGACAATAGATTTTAGTTAGACTTATAGGGATTATTAGAAAAACTTAGGTGTTATGATTGCGAACCCTCCACCGGCATCCCCGGAGTAGCAGCCAACTAGAGCGAGCCGCACAAACAGTAAAATAAAATAAATAAAATAAAATAAATAAAATAAAATAAAATATAAAATTATGAAAAAATTACTAGAAAGGAGAAATTTGACCTGTATATCCTCTCAGATATCGACGACTCTGGAAGAAGTATTGTAGGGACTTTGGTTTATTCGATCTGGACTACTGCGTGGTTCACCAGCCAGTTATATTTGATTATGAACCTCGCATACGTTACAACTTACGTATCACATCTGTATGGAGCAGGCGCACGGGCGTAAATAGTATGGCGCGAATCCCGCAATGCTGGGGACCGACACTTCCAAGGGGGCCCTTGACCCTAGCGTCCTAACAGGTCGAATCAACATGCTTTTCAGTTTTGTATTAGTCGGCAATGTTCTTCCACCCTCCCCTTTTTTTGATCTATCTTTGGAATGCTTGACGTGTAGGTTAAGTACCGCGAACAAAAAAGAGGGAAAGTTGATCCAGTCGGCCTATATAGGTTATATATTTTCCTTCGGGGGAAATATTGAACCAGATCGGGAAATTTCGGCTCCTCGGACGGGAAATTTTGAGTTGGGAAAAATGAAATGAAATTTTTCAATTTTACGTCCCACGGTTATGCCGGCTAGGCTAAAGGAGACGTGATGATGTGAAATGAACGAAATGATGGAATGAAGAAAGTGGGAGGAAACGGGAGAACCCCGAAAATACCCACGAGTACGGTGTTTGTCCAATAAAAAGTTCAGCTGGGATCGAACCCGGGACCCTAAGCACCGAAAGTGAACGCTCTACCACTGAGCCACCGCAGTATTTATTGAGGATAAAATGCAATAAATACATGACATCAAATATGATTAAATAAATGTTAATTTGTGAAATATGATAAAGTGAAAAGAGTAGAATCCAACAAAATATATGGAACGTTCTTTTTAAATTTTTCTTCATTGAAAGTACACAGTTCGTGATGGAAACTATAAATAGAAACGTTCACGATAAAGTCTAAAACTTATGAGCATACAAACCACAATGACGCAACAGTGACGTAACTACTGTAGTTTTATATATATGTCTGTGAGTGTGTGTAAAAACTGACCTACCACACATCATTGACTTCGAATCAATAGTAAATCAATTGTCTGCATACAAATCACAGTGTATATAGAATTTTCGGGCTTCGCATACTAAATTTGTACGTGAATGTTTACGATAAGCAGAAAATTACCTACAGTATATTTTTTAAACCCTCAAAATTTATGTTTGTTGACAAAATTTACTGTAGCAATGTCCACAACTATATTTACAAATGTTTCTCATTTACGGAAGAAAAAGTCTTGGCATTTTGTAAACACAATTAACCAGTAATATTATAAAGGAAGTGTTGCATCATAAATTAACATTACGAATCCACCCAATGGCAGCAATTAGACGTTAGAAGTGGGGTGCAAGACGTCATCTGAATATTTGTGTATCAATGTTAGTTTTCCTGGTTGTTTCTAACACTTTGTTTGACGAAAGGTTGTATAACTAACAGAATAATATTTTTCTTTCAGTTAAAATAATGTATTATGTTTCATATTTTAAGTAAATGGACAAGAGCAACACATGTAGGTATTAGCCCTCTGTACTATTAAACAATAAAAGTGTAAGAAAAGATTCAACTTCTTACTCATGAACATCTTAAAATTCTGTCTGGAAATTGTGTGATCAGATTTTTAAATAGCAAATTTGCAAAACAAATAAATAGAAATAAATAGATAGACAAATAGATAATAAATACAAATAAATAGATAATATTAATCATAGGAATGAATAATCAGGCTTCTTTTGTAGAAGTTATATTGGAATTGGAGATTTATGAACAATTGATATTTTTAATTCTACACATGCCATTAAATATATGTTATTACTCTTAGAAAATGAAAAATAGTAAATACTACAAGTATATGCTACAACATTTAAAGAAATACACAATTGTATTTAATATTAATTGCTTTGAATTGCAATTAAAATGCAATTCCTGTAGCTTTCTTAATTCCACGGGAAGACAAATAACCAATACTTAATCACGCAACGGCCTATTATTATATGGCACCATTTTCTTTCTATGAACCAATAATACATACAAAAACTATACATTTTCAAATGAAACTATATACATTAAAGGGTCACTTTAAAAAATGGGGGGAACTGCCCCCTCTTGCTACCCCTAATCGCCGCCCCTGAATGCACCATAGAAAACGCATTCATTCCATATTTTAGTGTATTTATCTTACATTATGGTATTTTGAAGTTACAATAAATACTTTAATAGAGTCCAGTAGAGAGATCACTTCTAGTACCAAGACTTCTTTGTTAAATCTCAAACCAAGCGAACTTGTGGATAACTATGGCACAATTATACATACCAGGAGTGTATTCATGGATATTCGCAAGTTCAAAGTAGATATTGTATCTTAAGAGATTGAAATAATTGTGTGAAAAATCAATATTAAAACTGAAACGTATTAACAAGTATCGTGTAAAGTTGAAATAAACTACAGATTAATACTAAAATAATAATAATAATAATAATAATAATAATAATAATAATAATAATAATAATAATAATAATAATAATAATAATAATAATAATAATATTAATTCATGTCTTTTCCAATCTTCGATTCCCAAGCTTTCTAATATGTAGAAAATTCTTTATTTATAAATAGCCTTCATTTTGTTTTACAATGCCAAGTTTAAAAAGTTGTTTAACCATAACCAGTGAAAATATTAGTTTTTTAGAGTTTTCAACGACTTGCAGCTCCGAGGGTTTATGAAACAAAAGCTGTCAGTTTATTGAGTCAAGAGGAGAGGATGGCCAGTTAGTATGGGCAGCTGTGTTCATTGTGTTATACACTAACCAGCCAAAACATTATGACCAGCTGCTACTTTTTGATCAAAATCGTTAGGGTAACATATAAGTCAAAAGGTGCAAGAGAACCAGTCGCCAAACCGTGACAGGGATCTCAGGCGATCAGTCAGCGTGGTGCTTGTGCGCTGAATGGGAAGGCTAGTGATATATCAGAGTTTGTTAGGGAGCAGATTATGATGGCCAGAGAGTTGAAAAGAGCATCCCGGAAACAGCGTGACTGTTAGTGTCTTCCAAAGTGGGGAATGGACGATGAAAAAGTTCCAAACGATAAGAATTGGGGCGGCCATACCTCACAAAAATCGTCAAGGTCAGTACCGACTGGCAAGGTTAGAACAGAATAGAACACAAATTTAGGCAGAATTAACAGAAAACTTTAACAGTAAACAAAGCATTAGCGTGTCAGAACACACCCATATATTGTTAGATATGTGCCTCCACAGCTGACATCCGACACGTTTTAACAGAACGACATCGTTGATTACGGCTAAAATGAGCACTTGTTTATCGCTGTTGGATCGCAAAGTAATCGCATCAAAAAGTTACACGGTCCGATGAATCACGATACTGCTTTCTTCATACCGATGGCTGGTTTAAGATCCGTCATTTTCTAGGGGAGCAGTTGGTCCAGACGTTTACGGTAGGACGACAAAAGGCCAGTGGTAGCTCTATTATGGCTTGAGGAACCTTCACATGGTCATTCATGGATCTAGTACTGTATTTGTTGAGGGAACCGTGACGGCTCCAAGCTATTCGCTGATCACATATACACATTCACATCGGCTGTGTTTCCAGCTGGGAATGGTATGTTTCAGCAGGACAACACTCTTTTTGCCACTAAGGAAATGTAGTGCTGCAATGATTCGAGTAGTATAGTGGTGAATTTCAATTGCTGCAATGGTCAGCAAACTTACCTAATCTTAAAGCAATTGAGTACCTTTAGGATGTCATTGAAGATCAGGTCCGAGCTCAAAGTAGAATTCACAGGAATTAAGTAATTTGTGTGGGTGCAGATGTGATGTAGCATATCTCATCAAGGCTTCAATTGTTTTTATGTCAAACCACGTTTCTGCTGTCCTGCATGCCAAAGGTGGACGAAACAGACATTAGATAGTCGATCATAATGGTTTGGCTGGATCTTCTTGTTCACCTGAACCATAGGTTGGTGGGCAACATGGAAATTTTAAAACTTTTCTCTCGAGAGCTGTTTTGTAATTTGATAAGTCCTCTTCTTCGTAACTGCATCTAGATACTCTATCTTTGGTCTTCCTCTTTCTGGTTTTTCTTCTGCCTTTTCTTCTATCAGCACAGTCATCCAATCGGAGTGTCGAATAAGATGGCCAAGCATGCTGTTTCTTCTTCTTCCTATTATCTTCATGCTCTGTCGTCCTTCATTAGCTTCCTTTAGTACGTCTTCATTCCTTTTCCTTTCGGTCCACGATATGCGCCAACACCACATTTCAAATACTTCCAACTTGGATATTTCAGCTTTTCTCAATGTCCACGTCTCTGATCCGTACAGCGCCACGCTCCATATCAGTGTCTTAATAAATCCATATTGGCTGGATAGTATATATTATTACAAGTAGTGTGTGACACTGTTAGAAGTATATCTGTCACTGTTAGAATAACAATAGAATCAGTTTGCCAGTTAATTGTGTATTTTTTGAATGTGCAATACATAAATAAATAAACAATCAATTCAAGCAGAATAAATATATATATCAATTACACAGTCACACAAAGAAAATAATTTTTTGTGCAGTGGACCCCAGGTATGGATTCGACGTATTTTGTTACGCAGAATCCAAATTTGAAAACCACAGGATCATTGACCGTGTTAATTATTTTATAGGCGAAAAACGTGTGTTCTTCCTATCCAAAATCGCTGAAATCAGAACGTCTTTGTACGGCTTTTTTACGTGTATCCTTCTTATCCAAAATCGCTCAAGTTTTTTCACTTATAAAAAGGAATTGACATGGTGAATCGTCCTGGGGTTTTGAAATTTTGATTCTATGTAACAAAATACATCAAATCCATACCTTGGGGTCCGATTCACATATGTCCGTTTTTTGTATGGCTTTGTCACGTGTATCCTCCCTATCTACAATTGCCTATTTTTTGGCTATTTTTTGTATGGCTTTGTCACATGTATCCTCCCTATCTACAACTGCCTATTTTTTGTATGGCTTTGTCACGTGTATCCTCCCTATCTACAATTGCCTATTTTTTGGCTATTTTTTGTATGGCTTTGTCACATGTATCCTCCCTATCTACAATTGCCTATTTTTTGTATGGCTTTGTCACGTGTATCCTCCCTATCTACAATTGCCTTTTTTGGTCATAACAAAAAAAAAATGACGGTCGATCGTCCTGGAGTTTCGAAATTTGGATTCTGTGTAACACATCGAATCCCTACCCTAGCGTTCGTTGTACAGAATTTTTATTTTTCTTACTGTGTGTGACTGTGTTATCCTTAGGAAGTGCGAATGAATGTCTTCCTCAAATTCATCATTTTCAAAAGTCAAAAATAAAGGTTAAAACTACAATATCTGGTTAATCAAGTACTGGTTCAAATCCAATTTTAAACTATAGATCTTGTCATTCTCAGTTCCATACAAATAAACTATAAACCAATATTTGTCTGAGTAAATCTTGAAATTACATCCGTTAAAGAATATTTATGGATGACGACGAGCGTTCAATGAAACAACAACAAAAAGAATCTAGCACATTTTCATGAACGAAACAAATCATTAGACCTAGAACGTTGAGGAGGATGACCTCAAGATGGAAAGGCAAGGAGTACAGTGGCTCAGAAGTGATAAGAAGGTTCACTTCTAGGTCGTGAAGAAAGTATTTTCTTACCCATTACTGACTTAGGCACGATGAAACACATTTTTACAACTTAAACTGAGGTTATAATTAGAATAAATGTCATTATCAATAAGGAAAGTCCTTTGCTATACACTAAAAAAAGAATTGTCAAAAAAAGAGTAATTATGGTCGTTATAAAAACTCAGTTTACTAACCAAACTACATGATTATTTCCATATTATTCCAAGAATACTATCCTTTATGAGTACATGTCAAATTGACACAAAATATGTAAATGTTTAGGTTCCATTACAAAGTATTTCATTGGCCTAAATGTATTTATTTATGTTAAGATTTATTCTTTTAAATATTGTTCCTTGTATTTCTCCATAACACAGCCTCCAGCGTTTAACTGTTGGTATTGAAGGAAAATTATTTATTCTTTTGGCCATTTATTGCGATTGAGATACTAATGCAAGCCTTAAAGCTCAAAGACCGCCGATTTTTTAAGGTTGGTTTAAAGGGACAAGTTTTGCCGATAGATGGCACTACAGTCTTCGTATCTCTCTCATATACTTTTTACCTTTCACGAAAATTCACGATTTCTCTTACAAATTTTAACCTAGAGACTTCAAATTTTTAGAAAAGGAATTTCATAATCTATCGAAGGCAATAATCCGTGCCGATTTTTTATTTAGAATTTTGTTCATTGTTGAAATTTCTTGATTGTTGAAATGGGTATCTAAATATTTAACAATAGAAATGTTTCAACAATAAAGAAAATTCTAAATAAAAAATCTGCACGGATTGGTCCCTTTGATATGTTATGAAGTTCCTTCTCTAAAAATTTAAACTCCCTAGGTTGAAATTTGTAAAAGAAATTGTAAATTTTCGTGAAAGGTAAAAAATACATGGGAGAGATACAAAGATTGTAGTGACATCTATCGACAAAACTTGTCCCTTTACACTAACCTTAATGTGATTCTGAAAAGCGAGTACAAGGAACATTTCACAGTCCAGAAATTGTATAGGTTTAAGGAGCGTGTAGACATCGTGCGACTACAGAATTCAACAACTAATTTTTGAAATTCGTTGGAAAGTTAACGTTACAGTTTGTTCATAAGTAGCAAAAGGAAAGAACACTTGACGCTTGTCTCCGTTGCAAACCGTCGTCACACGTTGAGTTTTCTGTTAGGCCTAAACACTATAAAAGTTTGTTAAAGTCTCATTTTCTCGTATTACCCACTTTCCGAAACTTTTACATACACCTACGCCCAAAAACCGAGAGAGATGCACAGACATTTTACTATGACATAAATGCGGAAGAATTTCTCCAAATTGCTTTATAACTCATTCGTGATGCAAAGCTTTTTAGTTTGATGCCCTACAATTACGCCCTTGAGACTAAAGAAGACGGATGATTAAGCCAAAAGAAAGATGATGGAAGAATTGGTGGAATGAAAATATTGGAGGAAACGAGAGTAGGCCCGACAATTACCACCGACACGATGTTGTCCACCACAATCCATGGAATCGAGCCAGGTAATCGACTTGGGGGTACTTAGCACGGAATCGAAGCTGAACCCCATCCTCAATAGATAACATCGGACTGAACAAAATAAATTCTGATGTGTAAGTTTCGAGACAAATTGAGAAAAACGATTTTTTATGGCGTTACAAAGCACGTCATTTATTGCCATTAGTGATTTATATAAAATACACGGTTAACTAGCAGATTGTATTTATTGATCTTTGAATTCTAATAGTAACACCCATACTACATGAAAATGTATTTATTTTTTACATTTTTTGACTAAATTTTCAAGCATGATGCAGTGTTATATTTGTAAATTACATTAGGGTTGGTGAACTATTCATGAACTAAGGAATCTAGGATAAAATGTTGTAGCTCCACGTTATCAGTTGTCTACTACAAGGACTATCTGTGATAGCATATCAATGATTCACCTGTGATTTTCATGTATAATAAAGGCCTTGCATGACAAAGAAACCTATCGTGTTTGAGGATGTTCCAGAACAAACTGATGTATCTACGAGGAGTACACAGTTGCGATTTTTCTTACAACTCTGTTGAGGCCATAAAATTTTCCGTTTTCTAGCAGTGAGATAACTTAGCGTGTTTAAGATGCGTTACTAGACTTCATGCATGATCACACACACACACACACAACTCTCAAAACAAAGTGAATTCTAATTATTTTGAAGTACAGATATAATATTATACTTATAATTAAATATCTGCTTTATTCTTTCATTCAGATAAGATGTAAATTAAGAATTGTGTTGCTAAGGGAGAGAAAAAATTGGGATCTCATTAGAAATCATTATTAGTTTATAGCAACCACATGGAATATTATGAAGTAACCAGTACAGGGTTATTCACAAGTAGAATTATGAGCAAAATGCGTAATTGATATTTTAAGAAGTTGAAAATAAAGAATTTAAACGTTTAACCCCTTACATACCAGTGACATGCCGGAACAACAAAAGTACTCAATATTATGGATGTGTCTGTTAAAAAAAAAAGTTCTTAAATAAGAAAGTAAGCTTGAAAATAATGTGTTAATTATTGGCACATGAAATGCCAAACCAATTAACTCCACCAAACGATATATCTTAGTAATGAGCATTTTAGTAACTTAGATACAATCCGCCTTATGCAGAGTCATTTTGATGTATGATTAGCGTTATACTAAAGGCCTGACTATGGCAGGAAACATATATTGGTCAAACTCTTTAGTATGACACTAATCACGCGTCAGAACGACTCTGCCAATGTATGTAGAATGAAAGACCCAATGTATTTAAAATGAAAGTGGTCAGAACGTGTACGTATTCTAGTGGGAAATTGTTAAACTATGGAGTTGATTGATTTTGCCTTTGACAAGAATATCTCTCTTTCAAGTCAAAAATGTGTAGAACTAGAAGAACAACAAAAAATGGAGTTAATCGATTTGGCTTGTGAATTCCTCAAATGATCGTGAAAGTTGGTCAAGAAGTTGTGTGGTCTGATCGATTAGTTTTTTTTTTTTTTTTTTTTTCTGCAGGATCCTACTATGTACTCTCAAGATTGAATCCGGTCTAGCTTCATATGCTTCACAAAAGATTACCCATCCACATCTACAATATACATTTTAAAAGAGATTTTCTACAGGACAACAATGTAAGTCATTCACCAGACCATAAGCATTTTCCTGTTCTTTTGGACTTCTTTACTCTGATACGCTGTTAATACTCTGATACTCTGATACCTATTCCCTTGACTCCCAACAACATAACTGCTGGCTATTCTTAAAAACCAAGTAGAGAACATATTTTTTTTATGGAGGGAAATCAAGGAAACAGTGATAGGTTAGCTATAAAAAAAAAGAAGAAAGTGATACTAAAGCACGTTGGACAAATGCATTTTCACGATAACGTAATCGGAGATACGGGAGTTCTAGAAGAATACACTTATCCTCGTTCTTTGGAATCAGTATCCTCGTAACACAAGGTTTCTTTTTTTTAAAAAAAAAAATCCAACGTAAACTTGAATAACAAGTAGTAGTAGTCGCAGTGTATGCCACGTGAAGGAGTTTGATTTTGTTGTCGGTAAACCAAATTTTACAAACTAAAATTCACCAATCCTAGGGTTAAATATATTATTTAAAAAAATTAAATGAAAAATAATTCAAGTTGAACGAATATTTTCGAATAGTTTTGTCGAGTAGAAAGCCATTTAAAATCATTTTAGCGTTGTATTCGACAGACAGATTAGCGTTTGCATCCTGAAGATTATATTGACCCGCTAATCCCATCAGCACTGCGGGAAGTGTACCAAACACGAATAATTAGGTTTGTGTATCCTGAACATTATATTGACCTGGTAGTCTGAACAGCATTACGGGTAATCTATCAGGCAAGGATAATTACTTTTTTTTGCATCCTGAGCTTTATGTTGACCCGCTAATCTGAACAGCACTGCATATAGGCTATCAAGCAGGGATAATATCCATGATTATTCCTATAGGAATGCATGGGGAATCGATTTTGTATTGTATATATTTTCGAATTAACTGAATGGATCACTTCCTCCAACAAAGTCAATTCCTAACTTGTAACTTCTTACATCCTGATCTAAAGTGGTGGTGAACTATTGAGTAGTTTTTCAAGTTTTGACTCCCGAACGAATACACGGAGAGACATAGTGAAAAAGAGGTTTTCTAGTTTCATTTTTACCCTCTATTTTCTTCCATTATCATCAACTTCTTTGTATCTCTAGGTTCGTATTCTACTGTGATTGTCATGCTGTAAACTTGAGAGTACACGTGCAGGTGCACAAGATGATAGTGACTATTTCTTGCATCATTATTTTATTTTTAAAAAATCCTAGAGTAAATTACGTCTTTTTTTCAGCACAAATGAGTTACGCCATACTCTCAGGCTATTAATTTAAAAAAAAAATATTTATGAGCTATTAATAGAACTGATTGACTCCTGCTTGAGAAAATCTTCTAGATAGAATTCACCGCTAAGTAAACTATTCCTTCTGTACTTTTCTAAGATAAATTACTTATACCACAGTATAAAATTGTGAATGAAGTATTGATGTATGAAACAGTTAGTCTTTTATTTATTTATTTAATTTTTTTTTAAGAAAATGCATTTCGCATTTTCACCCTTCAGTAAGCTGTCATCTTTTGGAGATAAGAAGAAAATTCTAAAATCTCTTCTTAGAATTTTTATGAAAATCTTGAAAGTGTGAAATTTTACCTTCTATCGTTGTTCACAAGTAAAGAAAAAAACCCGATATTGAATTCGCTTTTAGCACAGTCACGAAAGAAAGTATTCTTCAGTTGACAAAATTATTTTCTTAATAACAAAACAATAAATTAACCTATTACAGTACCGATTTCGGCAAGTTATCAAATTATAAATACCCTATGAATAACAACAAAAAGACTTAAGTTAATTCATTTGTCCCCGAGTTATTGGCAAAAGAAAATTTGTCAAGTGTCAAATACTTTCTTTTCCGTGTGTACCTGCAACACGAATACACAACCGTAACATGGAACGTTTCAATGACAGGCACGGTGGCTTAGTGGTACAGCACTTACATCTTGTGCTTAGGGTCCCTGATTTGATCCCCGGAGAAGTAAGTTTGTGGTGGACAACATGGGTTTTCTCGGGGTACTCCCATTTCCTCCCACGTTTTCATTTTACCGATTCTTCCATCATTATTAACTTGCCTTAAACATCTTTCTCACTTAGCGTAAACGGTATAATCGTGGGACGTTAAACTGAAAGATTTCATTCTAACCTAAAAATCCTCTTGAGCTAGACAAGCTTTATTAATCGGCATTAGACTGTATAAATATACTGATTTAAAAGGTAATGACCATTGTAACACAATCTGATAATCAATGTTGTAAGAAAATAAAAGCAGCGTATTGATCTGAGAGCAACTTGAGACGTTTAATTTCTCCTAAAGAGATTGAGATTTTATTTAATAATTTAAACAAAAACACTAAATCTGCTCTTTCTCTCTCTCTCTCTCTCTCTCTCTCTGTGTGTGTGTGTGTGTGTGTGTGTGTGTGTGTGTGTGTGTGTGTGTGTGTTTCTTTCTTTCTTTTCATATTAGGAGTTTAAATGTTTTTGATAGTTTCTCAGCAAATCATGTTTAGATAAGATTGGGATAATAGAATTAATAAATTATGTCGGAATTAAACCTAGAACAACTAAGTTGATTTCCAGAAATCAAACTTGGATCAAGGCATCGATTCCCTTGTATCAATTCAATTCGTGAATAGTAAAGAACAAATCTGCTGATTATTTGGAGACAATACCGGTACCTTGTATTGAAGAAAATATACCGTACGGAGAAAGAAAATGTTATTTGTTTAATTAACATTTTGAAACAATAATTATTTAGCAGATAATAACTACTTCACACATGCCTTGATGACACCACTTCGTAGTCAGAGATATCTGCCATGTTTATTCTAGAACAATGATGGCCAAACCGTCGATCGCGATCCACTAGTAGCTCGCGGCGAAATTGTTGGTTAGATCGCGTTAAGGCTCCGGTTGGCTAACCTTGATTCCTCCACTGAGTTGACGCTAACAAAAAGGGGTGCTGAAGACAACAACTCCTTGTTTCTCCCGCACAACTACCATCTCACAGTCGATTGTATGTGCGTGGGGTTGTGCACGTTATGCTTTTATTGTGTATATTAGACATTTGCTAACTTGAATAGTTTGATTTCCTATTTACTAGAAATGTAAGGAATGTAGAAATGTAAGTAATAAACAAATGTAAGACTTTTCTTTTTTAAAAAAAGTTGATAATTGTTTTGGTTGGTACCTCACAGTAGGATTTAAAAACGGTACGGTAGCTCACAATCTTCAGAAGTTTGGCGACCAATGCTCTAATGAAAACATTTATGTTTATGAAGAAATCGAACAGTTTTCTTCTTTTATCCGTTTCTAAAATCTAATACATTTATTGACATACATTTCATGTGATATGGCGCCATTTTCACCTTACACTGGATTCTTTGGAAGGAACTGTTTTTCTGGTGGTTATTCCCTTCCCTGGGCGTGCAGATCAGACTCTGTAATCTGATAACGTGATGTCATTCTCTCAGTGGTCGCTAAAACAGTACAAAATTTGATCAGAATTAAATGGGTCAAATCTAAAAAAACTGCATAACTATTGGCATTAGTCGCGGAAGAATGGAGGTACGCTACAAATAATTATTAGGCATTTAACTATTCTACAATAAAAAGAGCTCAAATTTAGTGTAAGCCATTTTGTGTTAGGTTAAACAAGAATGTAACTCAACAGGTTAAGAGTTTTGTTACAAACTGTTGGAAATTAATTTTACATGTTAAGCTAACGCTGAATTCAAACATAACCGATGCTTTTTAGCAATTGTAATGTTTAGGAGCTGAAACTATATAGGATCGATATTAAAATATGAGTGCTCACTGATATGGAACGAGGTGTGTGAAAGGGGTTACGGCACTCCTTTTTAGGTTCAAATTTATTCTAAACAAATAGTCTATATGGCACGTGATCGTATTTTACAATTATTGTAATGGCGTATGGACATCTTTATACCCTCTCCCTACTGACCAAGTCCCGAATCCATGCGTTTCTGTTTATATGGATAAATAACTGATACTCATATCATAACCATTGCTCAACATATCCATTGGATGGGAAGAAGTATACTTTCTCCGTCTTAATAGTCTTTCTTCTGGCTTCGAACTTTATTAAACTGGAACCCACGGACAACATACTTTCTAACAAACTAAAATGGTTTGAGTTTGAACCAAGGACTACAAGACATGGCTGAACCTAAAAAGAAAGGAATTTAGGGTAAAGTGTTTCATTGAAGGAGGGGTGCGAAATGTAAACTTGATCAAGGCAGAAGATATTTGAGGCCACGAGAGGGGATATTTGAGATCATGGGAGTGAGTTATTTGAGATCATGAGAAAGAGGTGTTTGAGATCATCAGAGGAGATATTTGGAATCATGAGAGGAATTTTTGTTTGTTTGATTGATTGATTATACTTGAATGGGTACGTCAGCAACAAAGCTATTTGTCCCCGTCATGAGAGAGAGGGTTTTTTGATATCATGAGAGGAGTATTTGAGATCATGAGATGTTGAAAATGTATTGTGTATTTCACGAGATAAGAGAGGGTATTTGAGATCATGAGAGGGATATTCGAGATCATGAGAGGGGGCTATTTGAGATAATGAGAAGGGTATTTGACGACGTAAGAGAAGATATTTGCCCATTCAGAAAGTTTAACATAATAAATACCAGGTACTCCTTTGGTGGGTAACACATGGTATGAGAACTTGTGGGGTACTCATGGATTTTGAAGGCATAGGTATTGGGCTACTGGACATTTGCTACTTTTACATTTCATGATAGTGCCTGTACGTAGATTAATGGATATAATATTTCAACAGGGGATTTAATCTAGGACTTGGAGCATGAAAGACAAACGAACTAAGAGCATGGATAAACTTTTCTGATGGTAACTCTATTTCTTGAAAAATTGTTAGTTAGGCGGAGGTTGTCGTCGTTTTTTAAAATATTATCATTATGTTGTCTGCTCCAAGTAAGCTCAATTTATGATTAATCCTATTTCACTTATACGGCATGGTTTTCTGCACTGTGAACATATGCTATTTGAGCAACCCTGTGTTAAATATACCGAGAAATGAAATTACAAGGCGAGTACGTACTACTACAACGACAATCTGCTACTGCAGAGGAAAAAAAAACAATAAATAGATAGCGTAATGTAAATAAATAGTAAGGCTAGAAAGGAAGCCCGCAGGAGAATAAGTGCTCGTAGTTTTCCGTCGGGGGAAACGTATAGTGGTTCCTCGAGAAAGGGGAGGGGGGACTGAGTGGAAAGTAGGGTAGTACATGCTCTCGACTCGACCTCTCTGTCTCTCTTCTCGCTAGCTTTCGTTGCGTCTGCCCAGGTCTGCGCCAATCAGCATCGGGTTACAGCACACAGCGCCTGCAAGCAGCAGCACGCCGGTGGCTTGTCGCACACACATACAATACTAGTATACACATACATATATACACAAATACCCTACTTTTTTTCTTTTTTTCCTTTCTCGCATAGATACATAGGTAGTAGTAGAACCTGTACTGTAGCGCGCGAGTGGGGCAACGCTGAGGAAGAGACGGCAGCTGACCTCGCATAGCCTTGGCGCGCACATCTCCCCTTCTTCATGTGACCTGGAACTGACCCGTTAGCGCGCGATCCACTCTTGGCTTGCTTGCCTTGCTCCAGCCTCACTCATTGGGCTGACCTTGCTCTACTATTATCACGTGACCCCGGAGTTTCTCAGCATTCCAACAAACTCCAGCACGAGAGAGTGAGTGTTCCACGGGATTCTTTTCAACTTCTTAGCGTAAAACTAAAAAACCTTTTTTTTTTCTTTTTCATCTGAGAACGTTAGCTGACTTCAGAACGTGGCAGTGTTTTAATACATAAAAGCAGAGCTACTTCACGTGCAGACAAACCAAAATTATTTCACACCTAAGACTTAAGACTATTGGATAAGACTTTTGAAATGACTTGAACTAAACATCTGTTGTGCAATTTGTGACTATTTTCTTCATTAAGAGTTACATACCTGTGAACATAGACAATACTTCAATGTCCGCCTTTGGAAAATCTTTGTGATATATGTGAAGGAATATAAACACTTTTCAGATTAATGTTCTTCTGACAGTTCACATTTAAACAACTCTCTGTACGCGACAATACTAATTGTGACAATAGGTAAGTGTTTTATTTCGCATCTTTTCCAATTGCTTATTTTCCATGGTGTTCGTTTTCTGCTACTATTTTAAGACAACAAGAACATATTCTCAAATCACATCTATGACGAAAAATTATTTTCATAGTGTGTTTCTTTACTTTCCAATCTAACTTCAGAAGTCATACAGAATAATTTGGCAACACGAGTGTGTCATACTTTGCCAGAGACGAAGATAAGGATCAATTTGAGAAAAGCAAATCCCTCTATGGTGCATTATGCACACTCCTAATGTTTTTTGATGGAGACACGCTAGCAGAGTAGTATAGCGCTCAACTCTGACAATAGAGGTCCCACTCCTAAGTTTTCTTGACGGAGATGTGGTAGCACAGTAGAATAACGCTCAACTCTAACAATAGGGATCTCACTCTTAAATTTTCCTGATGGAGACATGGTAGCACAGTAGTATAACTCTAAACTCTTACAATGGAGGTCCCACTCCTAATATTTCTTGATGGAGACCCGGTAGCACATTAGTATAGCACTCAACCCTTACAATAGGGGTCCACTCCTAAGTTTTCTTGATGGAAACACAGTAGCACAGTAGTATAGCGCTCAACTCTAACAATAGGGGTCCCACTCCTAATATTTCTTGATGAAGACACGGTAGCACAGTCGTATAGCGCTCGACTCTGACAACAAAGGCCCCCCTCTTAAATTTTCTTGATGGAGACATGGTTGCACAGTAGTATAACTATCAACTCTTACAATGGAGGTCCCACTCCTAATATAACTTGATGAAGACACGGTAGCACAGTAGTGTAACGCTCAACTCTGACGATAGAGGTCCCACTCCTAAGTTTTCTTGATGGAGACACAGTAGCACAGTAATATAGCGCTAAACTAACTGTGGGGGTCCCACTCCTAAATTTTCTTGATCGAAGCACAGTAGCACAGTATTATAGCGCTCAACTCTAACAATAGGTGTCTCACTCTTAAATTTTCTTGATAAAGAGGTGTCTCACTCTTAAATTTTCTTGATAAAGACATGTTATCACAGTAGTATAACTCTCAACTCTTACAATGGAGGTCGTACTCCTAATATATCTTGATGAAGATACGGTAGCACAGTAGTATAACGCTTGACTCTGGCGATAGAGATCTCACTCCTAAGTTTTCTTGATGGAGATACAGTAGCACAGTAATATAACGAACGCTCAACTCTAACTGAGGGGGGTCTCACTCCTAAATTGTTTTGATGGAAACACAGTAGCACAGTACTATAGCGCTCAAATCTAACAATAGGGGTCTCACTCTTAAATTTTTCATGATGAGGACATGTTAGCACACTAGTATAACTCTCAACTCTTACAATGGAGGGAGAATAACTCAACTCTTACAACAACTCCTAATATTTCTTGATGGAGACACGGTAGCACAGTAGTATAGCACTCAACTCTAAAAATAGAGGTCTCACTCTTAAATTTTCTTGATGAAGACATGTTATCACAGTAGTATAACTCTCAACTCTTACAATGGAGGTCCCACTCCTAATATTTCTTGATGGAGACACGGTAGCACAGTAGTATAGCGCTCAACTCTGACAATAGAGGTCCTACTCCTAAGTTTTCTTGATGGAGACACATTAGCACAGTAATATAGCGCTCAACTCTAACTGTGAGTGTCTCACTCCTAAATTTTCTTGATGGAAACACAGTAGCACAGTACTATAGCGCTCAAATCTAAAAATAGGGGTCTCACTCTTAAATTTTCATGATGAAGACATGTTAGCAGAGTAGTATAACTCTCAACTCTTAGAATGAAGGGAGAATAACTCAACTCTTACAACAACTCCTAATATTTCTTGATGGAGACACGGTAGTACAGTAGTTAACGCTCAACTCTGACAATAGGGGCCTCGGTTCAAATCTTGTGAGTTTTAGGTTAACAACTTCGTGTCAGTGATTTTTCTTGGTTTTGTCTCATTTCCCTGCACCTTTTCATTCCAGCAATTCTTTCATCATTGTTTGTTTTCCATAATTACTCGTTTCCATTACCTTACAAGGAATAAATATGGAACTTAAAACCACTTCATTTCCTAAATTTCCACATAGGCTTCCCCGATGATTTAGAGGCTAGCGCGCGCCTTTCGTGAGTGGGATCCTGGGTTTTATTCCCGGTGCAAGAACATTGAAATATGAACACCTTACGGTGGTTCGAATTTCACGTTAAACATTAGATTGATGTTTCATATAGCTTGAACGTTGAAGAAGGACTTAAACTTCAAGAAACAACAACTAAATTTCCGTTGTATGGTTCTATCAAAGCACGTGCTTTTATACTTATTACTGGGTTCCGTCAGAGCCTTTGTCCCGCTGTGGATTACAGATTAAAGCCGTGCTTAAGTAAAACATCTAGTTGTTTACATATAAGAAATTTATTTATTTGTTTATTCGGAGTATGCTCATGAACCAACTCAAACTCCATATCATATTTCTTCAGTTACTCAAGGACTTCACTATCCAGACAAGCAATACCGCAGGTAGCGACATATATTAGCGTAAACACATAGGCCGAGCCTATATATATATATATATATATATATATATATATATATATATATATATATATATATATATATATATATATATATGTTAACCTTGTCAACTTACGTTACCACTGCAATTTTTCGTCATAGCGCAGAAACTCAATGATTGGCATTGCTGGTTTTAACCGTGAAGTAACTTTGGAGTCTGTTTCGTCATAGCATCATTGCATTTTCTTTGTATGATATACTAGCAGCGTTCACCCCGCTTCGCTGGGGTCACCCCGGAACGCAATAAACTTTGTTAATTAGATAATTTTTACTTTTTCGCTTTCAAGTGATATGATAAAAACCATAGAAGATTGGAGTAAATGTTAACATTATATCGCCTGTCATTTATGTTAACCCGCCGAGTGACACGGTCATGTGGGTTGCATATAAATACGGTTAGATTTAGCTATGATGAGCTAACAAAGGATTTGTACGTTATGGACACTTCAATGGTCAATTATCTCAAGACACTGGTAATTGAAAATTAAAGTGATATGATAAAAACCATCTAGGGTCCAAATCTTAATAACCCCCCAAAAATGAAAGAAATTGGTTCAGCCGTATTAGCGTGATGAGCTAACAAAGGATTTGTACGTTCTCTTTTATATATATAGATTGCCGCGAGGTTAGCACCGCTTTTGGATACAACACATTCTCAGAAAAAAGATTGATTTGAAAGACTCCAGAAGGACGGATTGAAGGTCTGTAAAGGAAGGATTAATTTGATTTTAATAGTTATGTTTTTGCAGTGTATTTTCCCCTCTCAAAATTGTAACTTTTCAAGATGTCCCCTTGTTTGAATATGTATGTGCCTGTTGGCAACTTAAGTTGCCGGGCTAAAAATAAATAAATAAATAAATATTTCTCAAAAATATTTTAATATGTATTTTAGATTACTATTGCAACCCAATAGGCGAAAAAACTTTATAAAATACCAGTGGGGAATTCTGGGCACTAATGGGTTAAATTGATTCTATAGAGAACCATGCCATAACACACACAAGGAAAGAGCACCACTATTATTTAAAAAAATGTAACATAAAATTATTCTTAATTCCTAATTTTTATTATTTTGTAAATACAGTGTAGATTACGATATGCTTACCATTATAAACTCGGGAAACACTTACAGTAATGAACATGGATCGTTGAATTCAGTAACTCTTTTTTTATTTAATTATTTACGGAAAACAAGTTTGAACTGAATACTGTATCTCTGCAAATTACACGCTAATTCTGAGGGCAGCTTTCCTGACGGTTTTGTACAAAACTCGATGGTAATTTGGTTGATGACATCGGTGATTGTGGTCACACTGAGAAAAATCTGATCTCCAGACAGTGATATACTGTAAAAATATACGGTATCCTCTTGCTTACTACAGAAATCAGTACGGATCATACGCTATCCGTATGCTACATAGAAACTGTCCTTAGATGTTACATCATGCCATTGCAGGATGTCTGGTATCTAACAATCTTCCTTATATTACATCCACATCTATATGTTACCTTCGTCAGCTATATGTTATATACGTCTATTTGTATGTGAGATCCTGACCGCCTATATTGTTTCATACGGAAAGTACGCACAGATGGAACACTCATACAGAAAACGTTATGAAACATGCGTTTTCAGTTATAAGTTTGCAGTACGTTAAGTCCAAAAATTAAAAGATTTACAAATGTAACATACGATTTTACGTACGCCACATACATGTTTTTTTCTCAGTTTGTGGTGTTCAGTTCTTCGATAGATAAGTTGGGTCATGTACTATTTTTCTCCCTTAGAAAACCTCACATATAAAAATCGAGGCGATGATTGTTCAGACTACCCTACTGGCCAAGGAACATCCTCTCTCTTGTGTGAAATTAGACAGCCAGGGAAATAATGATGCAAGAAAGTCGTATGGATATTCCTACCATATGAGCCGTAGCTTCGTTTTGCTGGAACCACCTATGTTTGTTTTGGTGCGAACAATGGGAATGGAGTCATTTTCAATTATTTTACTGTTGTGTTGTTTCATCGTCTTCCGAAGAAAGTAAGAGTACTATGATAAGGTTTGAAGTGACGCCATACCATATTGTAACCTTCGGGAACTTCAGTGGGATTTCACCAGGCACTTGCTGTTTCCAAAACCTAAAGGTATGCTTCTTCACAAACACATGTAAATACACATGACATTCGTTATTGAAGAAAACGTTATTCTGGTCAAGTTCATCATTAACATACACTTCCGACATGGTTCTGCGAAAATTCCCACCTCCTATTTTTTATTGTCAGCCGATAATTTCTGCAAAGCCCGAATTTGGTACGGAGAAAAGTCTTTGTGCAAAATCCTGTTTAGTGAAATCTTAGCAATCCCCAAACATGCGGACTTACGCCAGCTCGACTTTCGAGGTATACACAAATCTTCCTGTCTTACCCGTTCAATATTTTTAGGTATCGTTACAGTTCTCTGTGACCAACTGCTCTTCCGGACGTTTGTGTTGTCACTTCCATATTTCACTTTTTCACCAAGTTCAAAATTGTTGGGTCGGAGGGTGCATGTCTGCAGTTATATATCTAAACTTTCTCTGCTCGGTGAATTCGTATACTCGTTCACAATGAAAACACATTGCTCTACATTATATGAGGACGATATCTTGTATGACGTCACGAATATGTGACCAGCTAACCAAAAGAGAATTTTTTTAGTTGCTGAACTAAATGAGCTATGAATCGTTACTAAACGTGTTTCCAGTGCGAAGTTATTAAAGTTTATAGTGGTATACCTTATTGTGGTCCATCCTACATACATGGTATTCAGCAATACTTTTATTAGAAGATCTTGTACCTTATTTCTGTACGGAGTTGATTGAAACTTGATCTTCTACAAATTAGAAATTCTTAAAATAAATACAAATGTGAAGTTGCAAACTGATTTAAATACTTAATTTTTTAAATGATTTTTAACCGTTTAACAAACCAATTTCTTTCACGACTTCCCTTCCTGCTGGGAGCATTCCTATACTATACGTATTGTTATCTGGAGAACTACATATAGTGTAGCCAAACCCAAACTATCATTTAACTCAGTATATGCTTATTCCGTAACAAAAAAAAAAAAAAAAAAAAAAATTAGGAGTCGTTCAAATATTTTGTGACTCCTGATACAAAACGCATCAAAAGATCCAATATACCTTCAATCAAAAATGTTCTTGTAGCCTTATATCTGGGAAATTACATATAGTGTAACCAAATCCAAACTATCACTTACCACAATATGATGTGTTTATTCCGTAAAAAATACGGAAACTCGACTTAGGGTCCGTTCAAAAATTTTGTGACACCTGATACAAAACTAATTATTGACCAAGATCGCAATCTTTTGATGCCTTTTTGATCATTCCTAAAATTCTTGACCAAGATCGAAATCTTTTGATCCATTTTTTTTTTATCACTCCTAAAATTCTTGTTTCTAACCTTCAACAGATGAATGGAGCTCACACTACAAAAGTTGGTTTGTTTCGTTTTTCTCGAAAACTACACATAGAAATTTGCCCTCAAGCATGTATCTTCTTCAAATTGATGTGATCTATCTACTGGTGTAAGTCTTATGTTTGGAAAATATTTTAGTCAAACAGAAATTAATATTTTAGAGTTAATTGCAATGTTAGGATAAACCTCATTAACTCTACTACGTCCTATTGTCTTGCTCAAGTCATTATGAAGACAAGAATGATATTTCAGTATCAGTTTAAACTCAATATGTGGTTTGACTCTCGTGCAACATTCAAATTTAGGTTTGCAAATTAATTGATTTTGATCTCGATTTTCTCGAAACCGACGTTATACATGAGCTTTAACTACAATTAATTGATTTTGTTCTCGATTTTCTTCTCGTAAGCTGTGCTATACATGAGCTTTAAGTGCAAATTAATTGATTTTGTTCTCGATTTTCTCGAAAAATGCGCTATAAATAAGCTTTAACTATAAATTAATTTTGTTCTCGATTTTTCGGAAAGTTAACCTATACATGAGCTTTAACTACAAATTAATTAATTTTGTTCTCGGTTTTCTCGGAAAGTTAACTATACATGAGCTTTAAGTACAAATTGACTGATTTTGTTTCCGATTTTCTCGAAAGCTACGCTATACATGAGCTCTAACCACATATTACTTGATTTTGTTCTCGATTTTCTCGAAAACTATCTATACATAAGCTTTAATTACAAGTTAATTGATTTTGTTCTCGATTTTCTCTGAAAATATGCTATACATTAGCTTTAACCACAAATTAATTCGTTTTGTTCTCGATTTTCTCGACAAACTATGCTATACTTGAGCTTTAGGTACAAATTAATTGGTTTTGTTCTCGATTTTCTCGAGAACTACGCTACACATGAGTTTTAAGTACAAATTAGTTTATTTTCTTCTTTATTTTCTCGAAACCTACGCTATATATGAGCTTTAAGTACAAATTGATTGATTTTGTTTCCGATTTTCTCGAAAACTACTCTATACATGAGCTTCAACATTCAAAAATATATTTTAAGCTTAATAAGATGTATCAAATGGTATATACAAGTATGTTTCATCTTTCGACAAAGAGTTCTTTTTTGCATTAACTTGCGTACTTATCCTAACGTTATGGTAACGTACGAGATACTCGGCTTAATAAGTTAAGTGGTTAAACGTTAACGATATTGCAGACATAGGCTATATGTGTTAACATCAAATTTGGTAGTAAGTGATTAATTGTTGTATCGGCATACATAGGCTATATGTTTTAACATCAAATTTGGCAGTAAGTGATTAATTGTTGTATCGAAAATATCCAAATATTTTCGATACAACAGTCACTTACTGCCAAAACTAAATTTGTTAAATTATGATGTATGTCTCAAACGCTTAATTTTGAATAACACTATGTTACGCACATTTTGTCCTTGGGTTGTACAAGCTATTTTCCAATATTTTCCAATAATGTGTGATGAAAAAAGACAGAAATACAATATTTTAACTAATAAACTTTGGTTTTGCGACTTGCATGACGAAAAATGTGTGTTAAATGAGTTATATGGAATGTGTTAAAGGATATGTCTTTGAGGTGATACTTCGGATATATATATTTTTTTCATCTCAACTGGCTACACTTTGGAACTAGATGATTACTGTAACACAAGGATGAAGCATCGAAGCAAGAATTTTGGCAAAAATAGTAGTTCTTCAGATATGTAAATAAAATTATTTTCTTTCAGACAGTCAGTTATATTGCTATGCTTATGTATGAAACAAGTATGTATAGTACGTTTTCATTTAGCAAGAAAGAAATATTAGTTTAATCTTTTGAAGCTTTTGAAAATCACGTTGGAAAAATAGGTCTGTTCCAGAATAGGTTTACTAGTAACAAAATCTATATTTAACAGTGTTGCCAACATTTCGAATTATCTCATTTCTGTGATTGTTAATATTTCATGTGGCAGATGTATGGTGAATTCTGTTTCTTATTTTTTTTATTAGAGCATTTTCGAAATTATGCGCAAGTATGCAAATGCACAAGGTACAAGGTACAAACGAGTACTTATGTCCTCTATTTCAGTGATAGCGCCATCAAAGTTTAAGCATTCTCCTAACTCATTTTGCTACGCTTGTGGCGACTTCATGTAGAAAACGAACACACTTCTAATATTGACAGTCAATAGATGTCTTATTATAGACACCTCTTTTTCCAATTTTTGTTGAATAGACAAAAAATCAAATATTAAAAGGATTTTTGGGGAAAATAAAAATACCAGTACATACTGTTTATAAAGATGTAATGCCGTCAGTCCAATGCCGAAACCGCGAATAAACAAATGTTGACATTTTCATGCCGTTCGGTGTAGTTTTGCCATTGTAGAACCTTGTATTGAAGCTCATTAGTGTTTCGGGAATTGACTATAACCAGGATGGAGTGCTCTTTTACATACAAGACCTTGGTATTTAATTATGTCTTCCCATAGTACGAAAGTGCATTTAGGTAAAAACATCAAACTTCGCACATTCGCGGTTTTGGCATTGGACCGATTATTTATTTTTTTAGTCCACTTGTACAATTGTTATCGCGATTAAACTGACTGAATACGTATATATTGAGTTGGTGTATGACTATATGAAACTGAAAATAACCATAAGAACCCAAGGACAAACCGAAAGTTAAAATTTGTTACAAAGTGTAATAAAAGAATTGAATTATACCTTTTCGCTAAGCAATTTGCGATATGTGGGAAAGTTGTCCAATATAATACATCCCTTTTTGCAAAGGTATATCATACATCAATTAATAACTACGTAATCAAGAAACAAAATAAAGCGTATAAATCATTATTACGTAGTTTGTAATATGACACGTAAAAAATTAATATAATGTCTTACGAGGATATCGAACCATCTACTACACTGCCTATTTTCGTTCGTTATAATAGTACGAATAGAGTGCAACAGATAGCTCCAGTACTCAACACGAGCACAAAAGTGTATAGCAAATGAGATACCCAGCAATCGTTCAATGTCACGTAAAATCAACTGAGAAATGTTTGTACCACATATGCTACATTCGAAGCTACAGAAGTAATATTCTTCACTACTCACTCTTCAATTTCTTGTTTTAGTTTCGGTGAATCTAGAATGTTAGGAAACAAAGTTTTATTAGATAAACTGGTAATATAGTTGCAGCTCTTTTTTCAGAGTCTACATACAAATCTAAAGACGAAGTTCGTAGACTATATTGGCATTATATCTTATGATAAACCATTCATAACTTGGCATGTTGACTATTTTGTCATCTGTTAGCAGAATCTGCATATTATTGGAGGACACGCGAATAATATTTTGAATCACGGTGGTACTCCGAATTACAAACTTTATCCGTTACGTAACACTACTCGTGAACCGATTTTATTTTCCCTTTCAAGTTAATATAAATACAGTTAATACGTTCTATCAATAAAAACATGGTATTATATATATTTCTTTTTATTTTTAAGTATTGGCTTTCAGTGTACCTAGGTAGGTATATACTCAATTTTGACACGATATTCACATTTCATAATTCCCTGAGAATGGCATTATATGTCAAGAAAAGGTAGGCTTAAAATAGCGAAATCTATGTATAGAAACAAAATGTTCCAGTCTTTGTTATTTCGAGTGTTAATTGAACACATAGATGTAACATGAGATTCTTATACTTAACAATTCCATAAAGGAAACTTATGGATTATGACGCACTGCTTTCAAACTTTTAATCAATAACTTGTATTCTAAAAAGGACAAATTCAATAACATTTTCGAAGATAAAAGGCAATGACGAAAACTATGGGAAACAATAAGAAGCTTGATTGAAAACAAACTCAGAACCAGATTTTTCTTTGTATTAAAAAAGAATTAACTATTCTTATTTGAAACAACATGCTCACGATATTGACTGATAATAGGGGATTTGTTCAAACTTTAAAAAGAAAAGTGAATACAGAATTTGAAATGTTACGAAGAACCGTGTGGGGTTCAGAGATCTCACGATTATTTTTGAAGGTTAAAAAAGATGGATGATAAATATAAATGAAGGTGATTGAATAGATTTGAAGTCAAGGTAAAAACAAGAAAAGAGCGAGTCCCGAGGAAATTTACGGACATTATGAGTTTGATCTCTATAAGCTCCCAAGGCATGAATTGAATCAGAAATCCTTTGCATCAGTTATGAGCAATCTAGATCAAGTGATCAAACACACTCAATTCTGTCGTATTACATTTCCATAAAGGTAAAGGGAAATACATGAAAAACGCATCTGAGTACTACGTCCCTTAATATATTTAATTTTACAAAATTTGTTTACATTTAAATTTACAAAATTTACCTTGCAGTAGCAGAGTAAGGTCGACAGACGGAATACAATTTCCAAATGTTCTATTGAGATGTGTAAACGATATAGTTCATCAAAAGATGCTGAGAACATTTTGAAAGTAACTTTTAAAAATTTCTATTAACTTTCATCAGTTCTTGAAACATTCTTTAAAGTCTTCCAGATTTACTTCCTTTTGTGAGCAGATAATGCACCCATGAATGAAATTTCCGATTTTTCGCTCGGTATAAGTCAGTAAATAATAGGTCGTATTACCATTGAAATTTTTTTGCAGCATGAATAAAATTTACACGCGACTGAACTTCCCTAACGTGAGAGATCTTCCGTTCCTCTTAACACATGATTAATTTTTTTACTTATTTTCAACCCTCTATTTAAGTTCTCTGTAGTAACGAACCAAATCACTTTTATGCCAACGTATCACAAAATAAGTATATATATGGGTTTATTCTACTGTGTGTTTGTGTATGTGATACTTGAAAGCTATCGTTTATAGTAAGGAAAAAGGTATACACATTTTGTTAATTTTTATAAACATATGTTATCAGTGAATTTCCTAAGGTAAAACGAAAAAACAAATGCAAAGTCACGTTTACATTACACTATGTATATAATATAAAGTACGAGGGCAGAAAAAATCTGGAATTTTGTTGTAAATACTTATTACCACAATATAGGTACATATTCACGTAATCACCTTGAAAACAAGCTCCTTGAACACAAAAACTTGTTGCATCACTCTAACCATTGCTGGAAACAACGCTGAAAGTTCTGTTTTGATATGTTCCAAAGTTCAGCCGTTGGTTTGGATGTCTCCTACGATGGCAAAACGGTTACCTTTGATGCCCGTTTTGATCCTGAACAAGAGCCGTAAATTTTCTGGTGCTAAATACGGTGAATAGGGAGGCTGGTAGACGAGGGGACTGTTCGTTTTCTGCGAATCTTTTTGCCACCGTAGAAGATATCCAAACCAACACGACGGCTGATCTTCGGAACACACCAATACAGGATTTTCAATATTGTTTTAAGCAATGGCAGAAGCAGTAAAACAAGATTTTAAGAAACCTATTTTGAAGGCGATTAAGTGAATATGTGCATATGTTGTAGTAATAATAATAAATAAGTTCATATGTAGTAATAAATAAGTACTACGAAGTTTCGGGAACCTTTTGACTGTTTCTCGTATATAGTACATGTATAAATTGTTATTACTGTTAAATTTTTTAAGGATCCAACTCGACGTCATATCCGCATAATGCTAATGGTCCAGAGCTTGGCAGTTTAATTTGTATGGCTTCACTAAAAAGTTCGCAGAATGTGTTGGCATATATTTCAATAAAGTTGCTCGTGGGGGCATAAAACGATTTTACCATTCATTAGAAAACACACACATACATGCCGGAGAAATAAAATGGAAAGTACATATATTTTTTATATATCAATACTACTGGAGGCAGAAATATCGAATGGAACATATTGTTGGAGTGAAGTATTAAAAAATTTACTGGTATTAAAGTACTTGAATTAGTGTTAAAATCCTAATTGAGAAACATAAAGATATTAAATACATACAGCAAGATTTAGAAAGAAAGAGTTAACTGTTCTGTCTAAATGAAGATGTTTAATAGTCTTAGAAAATAGTATTTTTTATCTTGTAAGGCGAGAACACTATAAAACATGTATTAATAATCATTTTTAAACATATCTAAGATCCTCCGGGTTTTCCATTCAATAGCAGCCACTAATTCCGCTCATGTGAAGGAGAATTAGTTTTACTTTACCCAATCTTTCAATGAAAGAACTGTATTCGTGTATGCATATGTGACAGTAGCTGGTAGTCGCATTGGCCCATTGACCTGCTCATGTTCTACCTAATTATCTCACGCATAATCTAACTTTAATGAGAATTTAAGCGAGCGGATGTTTGAAAGTACATTGTCACGGAATTTTGCATAGTGTGTGCGTGCGTGCAAGATTTCTTGGCAAGCACTCTCGAGTAAAACATAAATTCCTTTAAGCCGCTTTCTTAGTGATACGTATCGCGACATGTATATTACTTGTGATCAATGGGTAGATGCTATGCATTTTAAGTAGGTATCACCACTTCCAAGTACTTTATTTTTATTATTGAAGCTAGTCCTTGTACTTAAGCGGTCAAGAACATTTGAGCTCTAATCACTTTAGCTAGTTGCGTCTAATCAAAGAACTACCATTGCCACACATTTTTTCCCGTTTCGTTTAAGCCAGAGATATGCTGTTAATGGTAGGGACATAGATAGGAATAAAGTAGAAGAGTGAAAATCCATTTCAGAGATAGTTTCTCTCGAAAGCTAATATTTACTTGTTAAACCCGTAAATACATTTACTTTTGATGTGGCGGATTCTGGAGCACATGAATGATTTAATACGTATAACATTTTGAAAATTATAAATAAAACAGTGTGGCTGGAATATGTTTTTTATAGTTTATTTTTACTCGAATGCAATTTATGTTCTTTGCAAAAATATTCTCAAATGTAATACAAATGTAATGCCTTTTATTCTTTATTAATTTTGCTATTTGTATTAATATATTGTAACTAACTTAAATAGCTCTATGGTTCATGGAACCGGAAGGTTCAATGCCACATTCACAAAAATTCTCCATTAACTTCTGTCCTTAGCCAACTGGATCCAGTTTGTACTTTGAACTCATATTTCTGCAAGATCCATCTTAAGATCATCTTCCCATCTGCGTCTAGGTCTTCCTAATGGATGTTTTCCGATTGAATTTCCAGTTAATACTTTGAAATCGATCCTGCTTTCTTCCATTTTGGCTACAGGACCTGGCCATCTGAGCCTCCTAGGCTTGTTGACTCTAACAATGTTTGGTAAACTTACTATATTGCAACTAGTAAATATAAATCGAAGAATAACATAACATAACATAATATAATTGCAAACTTCCGTCCTACTAGCAGGACGTTTCTGTTCTATGAGCAGGGCTATAGCATCGTCGTACCGGAAGGACAGGTGCCTGGATGTTTGATCATTAAGATTCTTAAAGCTCAAAAAAATTGAAAATTCATACAAAAAAACTGGTTTAAGAAGTTCACTCACGGCAAAAGACCCAAAACATATGAGGTAACTTATATTCTCGTGTTGCCTTTTTCAGTTTAATCCCATCTCGACTAACAGCTTATCATCCATTAATTTCTGCAAGATAAAAAATTCCGCCTCACTGCTTAATCCTACCTCACCTCAAATCATGACTATGGATTTTCAGTACTAATGAGGAAATTTTTATACATCTACCTATCTCACTGCTGCGAAATTGTGACTTCATGAACACATTTGAGAAATCCCACAATATTTATTAATCTCTATTAGAGATCGTTTATATGAAAATCAATAACCTAATGTCAGTTTTGGTAGTTTCTGTCAGAAGAGTGATTTCTAAAATACAATAGAGTTGGTTTGGAGTAAAATTCAATTTTGAATTTCCCATTTAGTCTTATTCTTGGAGAAAGAGCTGAAAGTCGAAAAACCACTCTGTAGAATCTCATGAAAGCCTTAAAAGCGGACACCTACGCATGTTTATATACCAATTGATGAACAGAAGAAAAAAACGACTGATGAATAGAAATGCATACATCAAAAATAACGTTTTCAGCATACATCAGCCATGACACTGTAAATCGGTCGAATCATTGAGTTCGGTTTTGCTTACTATCATCTCTGCTATTCCCGCCAGAAGGAACAGAAAATTCGCAATATACTGATTCAGATCTAACACATTTTGCAAGTAAAGACAGAGACGATGGCAATGCTTTTCTGCCTTTTAAGACAATGTTTTTCTGCCTTTTAAGACAATGTTATTCTGCCTTTTAAGAAAATATTTTTCTGCCTTTTAAGATCATGTTTTTCTGCTTTTAGAACAATGTTTATCTGCCTTTTGAAACAATGTTTTTCTTTTAAAAGTGAGCAACTCTGTATCCATTTTTTTGCACTTTATGTGACCTTTTTGAATATGTTTCACCACTAGTGATACGATGTATTGTAGAAGCAACCGATAGTTGTTTATTATTATTATTATCGGTTATTTTCACCACCTTACCCTTTACTGACTTTATATATTTCATAAAAACTGGAGAATGTTTACGAAGATTTCGCTCAACATTTTTTTTACATATGAGAGAGTGAGGGGAGGTTAATTTACTCCCGCATTATTGACTGGTTTTAACATCAAACAATAGAATATACGAAAGCGTTGTAAAACATACGCTATAATCTATCAAAGTCGAATAATTTTTACGAAACATCCAGGGGTAGGAACATACTTCCTAGGTCCCGAAAGGAGGGGTAAATTTCTTTCTCAGTCTTGATTGATTTTTAACCCAAGTAGTAAGTATGATTGGGGAACCTCAGGAAAAAATATATGCTATATTAAAATAATCGAATGTTTTATTTACGAACGTTATCGTGGAACTTAACTATAGGGAGGGGAAATTTACCTTTTATATCCACTGATCTCAGCTCCATCCAGTGGGTATCATTGAGAAGACAAAGAAAATATACACCTTATTGCTTCAGAACCAATATAATTTTTCAATCAAAATTGTCGTGAAAGATATTGTTAAATGGCGGGGGGAAGGATTAATGTACCCTTTCAATCTTGACAGACTTTAAAATGAAGCATTGGAAATAATTGATAAGTCTCAAAGGAAATATACCCATATTGCATCTAAGAAGAATAATTTTGATGGAAAGGGTGTAAAATTATTTTATCATATTATTTAAATAAGGACACTTCGAAAATTTGGGGAACTTACTCCCTTGTATTCACTTATACTTGAACAATTTCAAGCGCAGCCAATGAGATTCTAATAGTGTAAGTTCCATTATACAGCTAAAAACCTTTATTAATATGTTCAACTGTAGTCAATCTTAAACTGTGATTTTAAATTTGTTTCTTCTGGCTATATCATAATGTTTCATTATGTAGGTTGTAATTATAATATGCGCACTTGCTTTAATCAATCCTAGCACCCTTCTTGTGGTTTACATGCGATATTTCAACACCGAGAGATTATGATTTCGCTTGAATTTCGTAGGTGTGGTGGTTAACAATAATTTAGTATATTATTTCCCTCTTTAGTACAAAAATTCCCTAGTCACTATTTTGGGCGAGATGGGATTAAGCAAGATGGAAATTCACACCTCGCCTAAAATGGTGAAAATTCTTATCTTGGAGACATCAGTGACTGATAAGACATGAGGTGAGATGGGAGGACATTCCTTTTTCTCTCCCCCCACCAACTCGAATTTTAAAAGTTAGCCTTATTTCTTGAGTCACTACAGTAATAGTTATAAAACATTTCAAAATTCTCCTAAAGAAAAGTACTAATTCTCTGGCTTCCATGAACACAATAGAAAACCTAATTTAGTTTGTAGCATATCCATAAATTTTATTTAATATAAAAGAAACATCACTTTTTGAAAGATTTGTAAAAAAAATTAAGACCATATCTAAATCTCTACCATAGTATGCTAAGTACTTGCATATATATATATATATATATATATATATATATATATATATATATATATATATATATATATCGTGTGTATCTGTAGTGAACCTTGTATCGTGTGCCGATTTTTTTTTTCAGTTCCTCTCTCTCTCTCTCTGTTTCGTTCGCGTACAGGTTGAACCGATTTTAATTATGACCAAAAGGCAGATGCTCTTGACTCGTAACAAATCCTGCGGTTATGAGGCTAAATGCAGTTTTAATGTCGTTTTATTAGACTAGACCTCTCTTTGGGAACGTAGCTAGGCAACCAGCATTTCTCTCTTTTATTTGGCTTTTTTTTTTTTTTTTAATTCTTTTCTACGTTAAAAAAAAAGCAGGAAACGAAATTCCAAAGCTTGCGACAAATAAGGTCTTTCCTCTTTGGAACTTGTTTTTGAAATAGGTTATTATTATTATTATTATTATTATTATTATTATTATTATTATTATTATTATTATTATTATTATTATTATTATTATTATTATTATTATTATTATTATTATTATTGCAATCTATTATATATAGATGAAAAGGATCTGCTTTATGATCGCATTATGAGGTTGAACAGTATGAAATGAAATTTTAAATATAGTTATTACCTACCTCGATCTAGGTTTTAATCATGTTACTGTGTTTAAAATACATATCCTAAGGGAGAGAAGTTCATTTTTTTATGAAAAAAAAATTTAGTTTCTGACGATCCTCTCCCAAGTCTTCAAGTCTGAAGGAAGATTTTCAAGTCAATAAAATGAAACTTGGTATATGAACTCCTTATTAAAAATTAGGGGATCTGTGTCCCAGCGTTTTTGTTTTTTTTTATAATTCTCGTTTTAAGGGGCGAAGGGGATATTTTCTATAATTTCTTTCTTCACATTGAAACCGATGTTGCCTGTTGCCCGTGGTCACATCATGGGAAAACGGTTAAGCACTTTGACTAGCAATTAGATTTATGGGCTTTCGGTATCTATGACCATGATAGCCCATCAGGTATAAGGGATGATATCCCTTGGTGATTTCAATATCTGAGGAAAGGGAAGGAAGAAGGGATTGGGGAAGGAAGGAAGCGACCTGGGACTTGTATGTTACGTATCATCCCGGCATTTGCCTGGAATGAATGATGAAAACATAAGAAAACCTCACTCAGTATGGCTGGTCTGGAAAAGCTTTTGCACTTTTCCGACTGAGTGTCCCCATCGGGAATCGAACGCGGGAACGTTCTCAACTTTGATGAAAGCGTCAGCGAATACACTACACGGGGCCACCATTAAGCAGTTTGAGATGGATTTTAGAACATAGTACAATACTTACCTTGAGCAGAGTTTCTATCATGTTTCATAAGGATTCAGTGTCTCAGAAATACAATGTTCTGTAGTCAGAAATATTTTTATTTCATATGGATTATGAAACTAGTGCACCTAAAATAGGTTCTGTAGGTGGTGGACAACATCGTGCTCGTGGGTTTTCTCGGAGTACTTCCACTTCCTCGCACTCTCTCATTCCACCAATTATTCCATCATCATAATCGTCTCCCTCAGCCTCAAGAGCATGATTGTGGGACGTTAAATTCAAAAGGTTCTGTAGCCAAAAATATTTTTTTTATTTCGTATGGATTCAATGTAGGAAGATCAGATTCCATAATCAGAAATGTTTTTATTTAATACGGAATCAATGTCTCAAGATCAGGTTCTAGGTGAAAAATGTTCTAATTTCATATGGATTTAGTGTATCAAAGATGGCTTCTATAGGGAAATTTTTTATTTAATAATAATTCAGTGTGTCAAAAATATTTTTATAGTGAGAAATGTTTTTATTTTATATGGATTTAGTGTCTCAAGAACAGGTTCTGTAATCAAAAAAAAGTGTTTATATTGTTAGGATATAATGTCTTATTAACAGGTTCTCTAGTCAGAAATGTTTTTATTTCATATAGAGTCAATGTGTCCAAAGCAGGTTTTGTAGATAGAAATGTTCGTATTTCATATGCATTTAGGATCTCAAAAAGAGGTATTGTAGTCAGAATTTTTTTTATTTGATATGAATTATGGATTTCGGATTATAAGGGTGGATTCAACATAACGTTTCTGTATCAGTTAATTATTATTGTTGTTAAGATTACAGTTAAAATATTTGCTACTATTACTTTGGGTAAATATAATCGACACAGCCTTGAGTTCACTCATACTATCCTGAACACCGAATAATGTATATTTTCTGCATACAAAAACTGACTTCAGTAACGTAACTTAAAAGCATAAAATATTTTGTGTATAATAATATAACCTAACGTAACGTAACTAAAATATACTTTCTACATGCTCATACAACCTTTAATATGACAACAACACAAAGTATTGTTGAAATATTGAAAAGTTAGAGAAGGTGAACTCTTTTCATTTTATCGTAAAATATAGACGCATGGTACAACAGTATGTTGACAGTACATCATAAAACTAATTAATTACCCGTATGGCTAAAGATTTTTGCAATTAATACCGTTATGTAGTTAAATCAAAAAAATAAAGACCTATCCTTTAAAATGAAATGAAGTAAAATTGTTGATTTAACATTCAACGTTTATCTTCTTTAGGCTAAAGGAAACGGATAAGTATTGAAAGTTAATGATTGTTATTAAATATTTAGTGTAATGAGCGTGTGGGAGGAAACGGAAGAACCTCAAGAAAATCAGCGATACGATATAATTTATCACAAATTCATAGGATCTGGGATCGAACTAGGAACCCGTCTCATCAGAGATGAGCGCCTTATAACTTTAAAAAAAGTATCCGTTTCTTACTCTAACTTTGTCTTGCTTAAACTTTAAATAACTACTAGACTCAACAGGGACACGCAAAAGAAACAAGGAACTCGAAGACAGTTGAAAACACCTATTTGCTTCATGAGTTCATCAAACAGTTACCACTGAGCTACTGTTCTCCCACACCTAAGATCCTTTAAGATGGTATCGCAGGCCACTGCTGTAAAACAACCTGCAATACGGAAGCTGTAAAGTTTTCAGTACCCAGGTGCAATTATGTGGTAAAATTACACGGTTCTGCACTTCTCTCATTAAACCAGGTTATTATTATTATTTATTACTTTAATATGAACATGTTTACTTTCAAATCATGTTTTGTTGGTTTGGTCCTTTTTATGTTACTTGGGGAAAAAAATGAACAAAATGTCCTCAACACCTGACGCTAATCACCAACTAAACGATCTTTTTATCTTTTCATCCGCTGTGTATAGATTTTTAAATGAACGTGAGGTGAAAAACACATAAAGTAGAAAGATTAAAAAAAAACCGGAACATATTCAGTGCAACAATGAAGATCATTGATTGGCTGTGATGAAAAAACGTCATCAGTCATTGGTCCTCCTGATTCTGATCTCCTGCTGGTGTGCTCAACTGAAACTCATTTTCATCATGAATTGTTTTCAGATTCTTCGTGTTTTCCATTGTTTTCCCAAGCCTCTTGTGAATGCGATGCACGTGTTCTGTCTTTCTGTGAGGAAATAAATGCCTCCGGTTGGGGACATCTCGTCTGTATTTGAATATATATATATATATATATATATATATATATATATATATATATATATATATATATATATATATATATATATAAATCTGAAGCAAAAGAAAATTGTAACATCTGTTTAATAAGAATTTGTATTCAATTTATTTGTCTATAACGCGCAATAAAAACTTTTTCATAATAAAATATAAATCTACTTCAAGACAGCGCTGAAAAGCAGACAATAATTTTTTAAAGTACTGAAAAAGAAGAAATAATATTAAAAAAGCGTTGAAACATTACTATTACCAATAACACACTTTGAAGTATGTGCCAAGCCAAACAAATTATTTCATAATATGCAATTATAGTTTCGACGCTAATTTTATTAGGCGTTAATCCTTTTTTGGCTTCACCGATAATTGTAACGTTTTAGCGTTTTTCAGAAAAAAAAAATATTTCTTAAGTACCTAAAATAAAGGTAGGATACAAACTTCCTGAATACGAAACATGCATAAACAAATATTCTTCTTCAAATCGGGCTTTGTGTTACGAAATCATATGTGAACATTGGTACACTAATTTACGATATTAACACTGCACCCGTTAACGTGTTTCATGATCTAGCTCCAAAGACAATCATTGAATCCCAATAACATACACATAGGATCACCTGGAAACAACCTTCTTTCAAATAACAATGAAAAAGGAATCATTAAAATCAGTGCACTATGTCAAAATTATGAGTCAAAATAAGATCATCAAAATCAATGCTCCAATGTCGAAATTATATGTCAACATAGAATCATCAAAATCAATGCACCTATATCGAAATTATGTGTCAACATAGAATTATCATAATCAATGCATCTATATCGAAATTATGCATGAGCACAGAATCATCAAACTTAACGCTCCTATGTCGAAATTATACGTTAACATAGAATCATCAAACTTAATGCACCTATGCCGAAATTAGGTATCAAAATAAAATCAAAATCAATGGACCTATGTCGAAATTAAGTTGTAGGTGTCAACATCGAATCATCAGAATCAATGCACCTATATCGAAAGCAGGCATGAACACACCTAGGTAGAATCATCAAAATCAATGCACCTATGTCGAAATTATGCGTCAACATAGAACCATCAAAATCAGTGCACCTATGTCAAAATTATGCGAGAACATATGCACAACATACATATAAATGAGAACTTCTCTCTATTTTTAAAGACGATTACAAAGAAACAGATTTATACCATTATATTGTGCATCTGTAGTTCAGTTAAGGCTTCCCAGACCCATTTTACACACTGAAGAGGTCGTAACGGGCTCAAACGTTTGCAACGATGACAATGATCGCACTTTGTTGCTGGCAATATATCGACCATATATGACAGAACCTTTGTGTGGATCGAATCTCGCGTTACGCTTTAGATTCATGTCTCATTGTACCTCGATGCTGAAAGGGACGTTAAACTCCAAACTAACGAGCCATTTTTCGCTAATTATGAATATTGCGTTATGGGTACAATATTCCATACTTTTGTAATAAAACTCTGAATGATAGTTGAATTTTTAAAAAGTGTTGTTATTGTTGGAAAGATTCAATCTTAAAAATTAGCCTGTTATTTTTAAGATAACTTTAGAAAATTTTAGGATTTTGTTTTATATCTCGACTTCAGATATTAACTTCAACTTCCTCACCCTAGTCCAGTCAACGAAGGAAAAAAGAAAACAATAAATCGTATAGTTTTGAAATTTGACACAATTTTGGGAGGGATGCCTTAAACGACATATTAAAATCCCAGAGGATGCAGAGACCGCAGGCGGTGGAAGAAGATTTAAAGGTACTTCTTTTCAAGTTTATCTTGATTATCAGAAAAATTGTGGGATCTGACAATACACAACTTAGTGCACAAATACACTATCGCGCTGGGACAGGCAAAATGGCCGGCGCGAGCGGAGGATTTGGTGCAGATTGCTTCTGTAGGAGTTGCTTGCGTATCACATTCCACATTTTGTTCAATTCTCCTAATATCCGAGCGCGTGCACACGTAGCCTCTGTGAAGACGTTTTAAAATCAAATTCAAGTTGGGATGAATGCAAGCAAGGGGTAGAACGCAATGTTAAAGGCTGTTGCTGTAGAACAGCTACTTTCAAATCTCTTGAGATTAATTGAAGTCTTGTGTATTGTTTCCAGGCTACGTCTGAACACCTTCAGAGCGTTAGGAGTACTAAACAAGATGTGGAATGCAAAGCGCAAGCGACTAATACGAAAGTGATTTGCGCCCAAGCCCCCTCCCCGCGCCGGTACTCTATTCGTCCCGCACGATAGTGTGTTTATGCACGAAGTAATGTATTACTTTTGTATAGTGTTTATAGGCATGAGTGTTTATCTGAAGGGTACCTTAACAGTTTTAGTTAATTTTACCGTTAAAATAAGATTTTAAGAAATATATTCTTTTTATCCCCTTTATCTTCTAAACTATTGATCCTATGAAAAAAAATATGTAGAACTATTTCTGTGGGAAATTTAACGTTGTTCAATTTTGTAGTTGAAATCTTGTTTTGCTAGACGCCATAGTTATTGAAACATTCAAAAAAAACTTTAAAAGACTATTCTTAAGCCCTTTCTACTGCCCGCCGACCCCGCATCCTCGGGAAATTTAGCATGTCATTTAGGAGACCGACTTCAGGAACTATGCCAAATTCCAAAACTACACGATTTATTTGTTCTAATCAGAGCTTTTGTTTTTCACTGACTAGACTACTTGTTTCGTAAGGAAGATTTATTTTTCGATATGATGCAGCCAGCATCGGATAATTTTCAGTGGAGAAAAATGTTTCGATCACGTACGCAGATACCACTGATTCTACAATATGGCTCCAGTTTATATATAATAAATCGAACTGATTTGTTAGGTTTTATGTATTGCTAGTGAACATTAAAACATGTTTATACATTTTTTGTAGCCTGGTGTCTTTTAAGAACCCCTGTTTAGTCCGTATTTACTAGAACGTTTATTTATATTTCTTGTGTTATTTGATTCCGAAAATTGTGTGTAGTTAATACACTCATACACCATATTGAGTGAGAATGCGAAACTTTCGTTCATGACTATTTGAATAACAATGACCATTGTTACACGTTAAGGATAATTTTATAAATGGTTTTACAGCGCGGTAGTTATGATTGATAATGGTGGCTGAGAACTTGTCTCACAAACCCGCTTAGTAAATTAAAAATACATTTTAGTCTTTCCTTATCGGACTAGCTCCAGACAACTTCAGCAACACGTGTATATTGAGTAAACTTGGTACGGTTATTGTGATAAGCAAGTTTTGCTCCCTCAGCTCAACATTACGTCTCAAATGCAATTGTTCCTATTATGTTGTCATAGAATAACCTCAGCTAGTTAAGACATTATTTATTATGTTGCTTATAAATACATCATCAGTTACATTGTTGACAGTTTACATTTCGGAGAAGAAACGTAAAACAATAAATCTTGTGTAGCGTAGAGCATAAGCTGAGAGAATGATCAGAAAGGTTACTACTTTGCAGAGGAGAAACGAGGTAGTGATTGACGGAATGATGTATGAGAGTCTGGAGAAAAAATGGAGAGACAGGTGATCAACAAAGCACGGATATGTATTTTATCGTTGACGAATCGCCACTGCAAGCACGCGACATAAAGTACATACATTGTATGCTCTAGTTAGTCAAGATGATTCGACCTGATATAAACAGTAATAAAAGCTCACAACACATACCGAAGCACAATGCCACTTTCGCTGCGACAAATACCGAAACTAACATAATGTACATTAAACAAGGGTAGTAATGTCTACAGTATGTTAGCACAATGGGTGTATTGGATGTAAAACAACTAATAATTACGACATTTTGATTACTGGCTCTTCACTTTTTGTCTTGAAAAGATAATTTTCAATGTTAAGTATAATATTCTATTAACAGCCCTATAATACGTCACTTGTAATTAGCTTCCCGATTTCGTAATAACGTCACTGAATACTATAGACTTAAATAGATAGAGATGTCTAAGATAAACAGAACACGTCATTCACATAGGCATACGTGTATGAAGTATAGAACTACTTCATGGGTACATGGTTATCGTTCACACCTATATTGTTTGGGGTTTAACTTCCATCAAGGGAAGAATATATGGAATTCGGATTGCAAGTTAAGCATTAGTTTTACACCCCATATATATCCTTGATTCTGAAAAATATCAAAATTTAAACAAATAAACGTAAGGTGTCTTTAGAATTATGATTAAGAAAATGCATAGGTAAAAATTATTAAGAAGATGAAGAGATCATATCATGACATAACATGATATATCGATGAGGGAATGAACGTCTAGCATATCTAGGCTATTTCGTTCAGAGTGTATATCATTATTGAGTGTTATTGTGTTCTTCTCAGGTTAGTAATCAAGACTGTATCGTTTAATATAAATACAACTTCCCCTTTCCAGAATAAGTGGCAGGAGTGTGCATACAGCTGCCACAGCACGGTATTGAGTCATGTGATGCTGGTAAAACATTAGGTGCAGTTTGTGTCTTTCAAATTTGAATACAAAAGAAAATGCGGGGGTTTCCCGCAGAGAGGAGAAAATCCATTGTGGGCAGATGGTGTACCACTAAAGGACTAACCTAAAAACCACTGACAAAACTGAAAGAGGTTTGCAGTCTTGTTGCAGTGCAAACGGCAATTAAAAATTATGATGAGGAGTATACCTTCAACGACAGATCCCGACCTGGACGAAAACCAGGCCCAGCGAACCCGGAATTGGAAAAGAAGATGATACTGAAGCCGTTTGCTTCAAAGAAAAAAAAAACACTACGAGATGTTGCCCGAAAATTCGCCACATCTATTGGAAAGCTGCAGCGTGTCAAACGAAGACATATCCTATAAACTTACAAAAAGCAGTGCAGGACAGGAAGTGGCCGTTGAAACGTGCGTAAGAAAGTTGTACGACTCTATTCTATCCAAAACAAATAGGTGTATGATTATGGACGACGAGACGTACGTCAAATTGACTATAAATCATTGCCTGATTCCCAATGTTACACCGTTCACAAAAGTTCGGTTGTCAACAAAGCTGACAAACCAATTGCGACTGCAAAATTTGACAAAATGTTCTGGTGTGGTAAGCCAAATATTTTTTGGAATGAAATCACGTGCATTTTTTACAGACTGTTCAATGAAGGCGATCTGTATGTCAACGAGTGCCTAAATAAGCGATTTCTACCAATGCTACGTAAACACAGTGGCAAAACACTATTTTGGTCTGAATTGACGATGTGTCATGATGGAATTAGCAATGCAATGGTATCGGAACCACAATGTCAATGTAGTGGACAGAGAGATGAATCCACCAAATTGCCCTGAGCTGCGTCCTATAGAACAATTCTGGGCTTCAATGAAAGCCAAACTGCAAAAAAGTGTTCATCATGCTACTTCAGAGGTGCAGTTTCGTTCCGACTAGTACAGAGTTGCCAGAACCTTCACTGACGTCGCCGTCCGGTCCCTCGTGGGAAGTTTCAGGAAGAAAGTTCGCCAACTACCCAGACTTGTTTAAGTTCTGTTTCCACATACGTGTATCGTTTGTGTAGATCACAAAGTGTGTTTTGTTGTAGCTTTCATGTACACTTCAGACAGTATATTAGTTTTGCAGTATTTTCTGTGTATCTTTATATTAAACGATACAGCCTTTCTTACGGTTACTTTGATATACCTAACCACCCTTCCCTATCATAAGTCAGGGAAGGGTTCTCTTTCGCTTTTCTGTACTTTTTTCTTCTGTACATCTTATATTATCTATTCATCCATTCAATCATACCTTCTTCTGAACATTTTTCCTTTTACCATTTTTCCTATAACTAATAGCATGTTTCCTTCATGTCTTATAATGTGTCCCCAATCATCCTATTACTTGTTTTCCAAATATTCTTCAGTGTGCTATTCTCTTCTCTTGTACCATGTCCAATAAACTTTCATGTAACATCTTATCCACTCATCTAATTTACAACATCCTTCTACTACGCCACATTTTGAAGGTTTTTATCTCTGTTTTCCCTCTTTTCGTAGTGTCCCTGCTTCACATCCATACAATGTCACACTCTACATACATGCTTTCAGGATCCTTTTCTTCACTGTCATGTATCCGGTCAGAAACTTCTGTTTGTGCGAAAGAAAATTATGAGGTTTGGTTATCCTGTTTAATTGAATTTGTATTAGGAAGTGAAGGCGCGCAAGGATCTGGTTTTGTCTCCATTCTTCTATCTTCATGTTTTAGTTTCATATTCATCCTACTATTTTCTAGTGATGACACCTTGTAGATTAAGTGAAGGTTCGATGGTTTGTAAATATATGGTGTACGACACTTGTGATTGGGTTAGCAAAGGATAGAATCCAATGGCGATTATTCCTGTACTGATGAACCGTAGAGGTGTTTTTAGAATGTAGAGTTAATTATGTCTACACACTTGTTGACTTTCGTATGTGGAAACATCTTAAAACGACGCATGTGCCATGTGACACATCTCTTATCTTCCTTCTTAATTTTGTTTTTCACCTTACGAGTCTTGCAAACAAATTTCTTCCCCATATTTTCAGAGTCGCTTTATCTCCTCTTCGCTTCCGTCGTTGAGACTTAATGCGAAACAGCGCCCGCAATACTCTAATCACATTTGTGGTGAGCTGCTTCTGCTTTGCGCGCGTGACTCTCTTAAAACATGAGGGGAGAGAAGAGCATCACATCTCCTAACCCCAACTGCTGCCTCGTCACAACAATAAGAAAATCTTGGGTACGTCTCCCTTTATCTCTCTCTCTCTCTCTGTCTCTTGGCAGACCATTCGACCTCGCATCCAATTTTCTCTTGGACTCCGGCGATGAAAAATGTCGGTTCGTTAATACGGAAACATTTTGAACGTCAGCACAGAATCTCTTGTAGTCTACCAACGGGCAGCCTCACAAGTTTCCCAACAAACAACAAGCGAATGTCAAGACCTCTTGAGACAAGATTAAGAAACTAACGCTTCCAAAATCCCTTTATAAGTTACGACAATCCTTTCCCCCCTTTTATCCTTCCAGTGATGGGTAAGCTCACTTCCTCTGATCTTATAATATCATCAATCCAGAAAACTTTCTCTTATGCTTTCTCCTTTGTTCTCATCCCTTTACGATGAATAAAAATAAAGGATTCCTTACTCCCTTTTCGCTCACTTTTTACTGCAATTTTTAAATGATTCTTGTTAGGAAACTACAGTGAGAACACAAGGTGCTTAAATATTACTCTATGATACTTTCTTCTTAGCAGACGACTAGAGACCTTTTGAAGATATAATTACCTAAAACACAGAAATTGTACAGTGAGAATTCATCAAATGAGACCAATCACCGAAAATGTTATTTAAATTTCTAGAGGAAATTTAGGATTTTATTATAACCTCTGAAATTTATCACCAGCAAAGCAACAGAATATTCGCAGGAAGCATCGTAGAAACTTAAATCGATAGAATTACGAACAACTTACCTAAGCCATCGATATTGCGTAGTAATAATCATAAATGGATCCGGTTTCAGCCGAGCATTTACAAAATTAACTGGAATAGTCACACAAATTTGATCTAATTTCAACTAATTAACCTTCTTTCGTTTAGAAAGTATACATAATTATTTAATGTAAACTGTACACTGATTTTACTTTATTTTTCTCATATTTTTTTTTTTTAATATTTCATATGACATATAAAAACAAGAAAATGTCATATCTTGTTTTATGTCATGCATCAAATTTAATTCCCTGCGTATTGTATGTTGACTGACCAACATAATAATTATTGTCAATCAATTTTGAACCAAACAAAAAGCTAGATTTTAATTAAATTAATCTATAATAATGTTTATTTATTTATCTCCAAGAGAACTATTGTCAGCGTTTCACTTGTTAACTATAAACTATTTACTGAATATTGAAAAACGAAGAAAAGCACTCTCTGGATACAACGTTAATAAATTGTCAACAGATTAGGATCCAAAAACGTCTGAAATTACAGTATTATTGCGGTATCACTGATATATATTACCTAATAGTATGTTCTACTAATATGCACACACAATATATATACAGGATGATTATAATTGAAGTCCAACTTTCAAAATGCTGTAACAAAAAGAACTAGAGAATAACTTTAAATTTGACATAAACATGCTTGAAGAAGGGGAAAACGTTAAAACATAAGAAAGAAAGTTTCAAAGTGTATCAATAGATGGCACTGTACGACATCGCAGTGGAAGATGCATTTTCCACTTACAGTGCCATTACTGTTGAATGACTTTGCAGTCATTTCTTCCCTCACAAAACCGAAAGAATCATGTACATTGAGCAGTACAGTTTTTTTTAAATGTTCAATTCATGCCAAAGCCGTCGTACTTCGATTCCAAATATCACTTGCTAAATCCACTTTCATTATGCCGCTTAGAGTGCCATTTGTTGGAACTTTTTTCTTATTCCATACCGTTTCCCCCTTCTTTAATTATATTCAATTCAAATTTGAAGTCATTCTGACCACTGGTACCTTTTTTTTACAACATTTTGAAAGTGGGACTTCAATTATAATCACCCTTATACAGGGTATTTCAAAATAACACCAACAACGTTTGGGAGGTGAATCCTGACATCAAGATGAGACAAAAAGTATATACCAACCTGGGTGCACAAATGCTTCCTTTCGGAGTTATAGGCTGCCGAAAACATGAAAAAAAATGAAATTTAAAGGTCCATAGATCCAAAGCTATGGGATCTACCGTAACCGGGTCAAGACTTCAGTTAGGAACTATTATGTACTCTATCCCAAAATCCATGTTTCAGAATCCTAAGGTACTCACGCAACAATTTTTATAAAGGCAGTTTGGCTACGGGCATATAATTTGAAGTACTCACTAACTACTTCTATAAAAATTGTTGCCCGAGTACCTCAGAATTCATTAGTGAAGTCTTGACCCTACTACGGTAGATCCCATAGTATTTGAGCTATGGACATTTAGAGTTAATTTTTGCATGTTTTCGGCAGCCTATAACTCCGAAAGGAAGCGTTTGTGGACCCAGGTTGTTCTATATTTTTTGTCTTATTGTGGTGTCAGGAATCACCTCCCAAACTTTGCCGGTGTTGTTTTGAAACACCCTGTATATACAATCTCCCTTATAATCCTCTCTTATAATCGACTTCTGAATTTTATTAAGTCTCACAACCTAAAACGGTTCTATATCAGACCAAAGTAACACATGAGAAAAATCAACTCAATTGAATAATATGAAATGGCATCCTTAAGTTTTGCAATCAAGTTTTGAATTCATTTACAGTATCTGAGGCAGTTACCTTGTAAGTTTGAAAAGTCTAAAGGAAGTTACACCATATCTTGCGTAGGGGTAACGGAGATAGACTCCTGCATCTATTACTGTAATAGGGCTATCATAGCAGCCATCTTGAAGTGCGCCATTTTGGATTAAGATTCAAATTTTTACTAGGAATCGATCATGCAACATATCTTTGAGGTACAACAAATACGTTCTAACGTTATTTCCAAGTTACCTCTAATCTTTTAATAGTTATTACCTTCAGAATATATATATTTCTTAACTTAGAAATCTATTTACAAATTTACAATGTATCTTTGTCTAATATTGTGTACTGTAAATGCATTCAAAAGTAGAGGTCGCTTGAGGCACCATGTAATATTATTGAGTTAACTTTTCTCATATATAAATAAAAGTGACTATGTTTATGGCTTCATAATTCGTGAACTACCCAACCGACCTTCTCCCGTTAGTCTGTAAAAAAGGAATGGTATGCAATATCTATGGTCCACCCAATGCAGTCTCCTGCAATGGAAACTTAAATGCCGGGCAATAGTAGATCGCACACAACCGGTGATGGAAACACGGCATTTTCTAAGTAAGTGGCATATTCAAATTCGGGTCAATATAAATGAATCAACCTCTCTATATATGCTTATAGGTAATACAAAAAATGTAATTTGTGAATGAAGGTAATTCAGTTGGGTCGATTTATGCGTAATTACTGATTCAATCTTACCAAAATGTGTGTGCTCGAACATTAATAATGTAACACGTTATGCATCATTAGTGTTTGCATATTACACGATTACTTTCGCATAATGTAGTTGAAGTCAAAAAACGAAATGGTTGAAAGGGGAAAGCAGCCGTGTCATTTGAAAAAAAAAAAAAGAAAAAAGATTGTAAATCATGTGCGATGTGATAGCTTTAAGTGCTGCTCTGACGTAATGTCCCCCCTCATCTTATTACCATTAATTGTAATCTTCGAAGGGCTGTAGCAGAAATCATACGTGATCACTTTATCCGAAGTTAATGACCGTCAGTTGTACATGAAATGGTTGGGGCCTCTTCCCTCTGCATGATCGCCCTAATGACTATTTCCCGTCACCCTTCTACCCACCTTTGATTACCTTGACCCACTTCCTAACCTTCTACTTCTACTGGCTCACTTACATGTTTTTAAGAAATTGGATAGGGAAGAGGGGAAGAGTAGATGATTATATAACCCATTATTTTATGGAGAAGTAATTTGTAACCTTCACGCTATTATTAAATGGATGAAACTCTGTTCTTCTTATGGTGATCTATGCGTCTCTTCTGAAATTCGTTTAAAACTGGGTTGTCCTGATCATGCAGAGCCAGTGTGGCTTCCTTTCTTAATTTAATACCAATACAAAAATCAAGTATAAAGTTTTGAATTTGACTTTCCATCGTCCGCGCATGAGAACGATGTGACTAGCGACACTACCATTAATCACAAAACGATTGTCACAATGAATATACTTCACAAACAGGTAGTGATTATGGCTTTTCTCGTTAAAACTTTCCAAGAGAAAATTACTATTAATGCAGCACAGAGTACAAGAAAATTATAGGAAGATAGGGTTCAATTTAACTCTCTGTTCTTATTGATTTCAACGTCAACCAATAGGTGTAATTGATTCATTTTAAACAAATGTATGCTACTTTTAATAAAAAAACAATACGTTTTTCGAAGGTTATCATGAAACAGACCCATCCAGTAGCCTCCAAATACATACATACACATATATATAAATGCATGGCATATAGAATAGCAAAAACTACCTTTCTCTTGCTTTGATTGACCACTCAACTGAGTGTGACATGTTGGCTTGTCATGCGGTATGAAACACAGTGGATTTAACCTGTGTATGTCAACACGTAGTTCAATTCTCACTTAACGTTTGTGTTGTCTGTTTTTAGATTTTACTGGTGCGATCTTGTACACTTTTAAAATTCGAACGGACTGAGGGAGCAACGCAGAGATTTAAATACATACTGCGGGATTGGAAGCAGACGAGGAAAGCAACTACTTGAGTGTTTAAAGTAGAACCCAAAATTCTCCTCTGAGCAAATAATATGTGTGGGTAGCGACAATTCAACTCAATTTCTATTCAATAAAAGCTTATTTATCATTCTCGGATGAGGTGAAAGGAAGGCTAGTCTTATAGGTTACTTTGCCCAGATATTGCTTTAAGGAGTATTGGTTTAGTAGTTGGATTATCTTATGTTAGAAGGACTATTATTTTTGGGTGTACATCGGTATATTGTCAATTCTCTCCTTAACGTTTGTCAAAGTACACACATTACTGTTGTCTAATTCTTTCTAATCCTTTGTGCACGAGATATGAGTTGCTCGTTATCCTTTCAAATAATGGTATACCGCCGAAACATCCGAGTGTGCTTCAACAAAAACTTTTCTGTGGCTAACTTGTCTGAAATATATTTAACTCTCCGTGTGTTGTTGTTAGCAGGTAGAATTGTTTCTTTAGGATTTCTCTGAAGATCATGATATGATGCGTTTGAGCTCTGGACACGATTTTTATGCTATGACAACCCTAACATGAAACAATCCATTGTTTTGAATCTCTGGTTTTGTTTTTCCGCTGTATTGATGCTAATTTATTTAAGTTCTGTATTAGAATAAGGAGGTTGTTCCTAATGGACCTATTTGAATAGAGAATGATACTCTCTGGTTGATTACTTGTTCATTGAGTTGATTGATTTACATCTCCTTCTACTTCCTGACTGGTGAATCCGCTGCATTTGAAAGGCCGGATTTTCCCGATTTGAGTTTTTGTGTTGTCAAGATGGTTTTGTTGTCATGTCTTGATCTCATGACTTAATTAGATGAGTATGGTCGTTTGAGGTAATCACTACTGCATGTCTGATGTCCAATTTTCTTGCAGGTTGCACGGATATTGTTGATCGTTTTGTTGAAATTTTTGTGTATCCTTCGCATATACAGCATACAAGAGGTTTTCAACATCATTGGTTAAGATGATCATATTGCAAATAATTCCAATAGAAAATTGGTCTTCATTGTTTTTTGATTGATCGATTTTACATTGCTTCTTCATGGCCTTATGGTTAGGTTAGGCATCTTCAGAATATGAAGCCTGCTTTGATTCTTATCAGGAGCTCGTGTGGTTCATATCCCACATGTAACTGTAAGTCCACGTCTTATAATTTAGCCTCGTTGCTGAATCGGACGCAAAACTAAAACGTAATCCCATAAATTTGATTTCTGTTTATTTCTTCTGCTGAAGCATAACGCCATTAAAAATGAGTCTGCATATTTCTGAATTGTGAGTAAACCATCTTATTAAGTTAGTAAGACATTTTGCAAAGTAGATTCAATGACGTGAACTTCTATCTGTTGAATTACTTCTGATTTTATTGTCTTTTGTGAGATATTGGAAGGTATTTCAAAAATACACATCTGAAAATGGCTTCTATTTAAGTTCCAGTAACTGTGAAACTGTTTGGTAATGTAAATCTGTTATTTTCTTCTTCTGCGTGAGTGGAATTTGCGTTGGTGAGAATCTTCTGTGTTCTTTGATTTTATACTCCTTGATTAAATTGCAGAAAGAACATGAATTGGTACAGTTTGGCAGTAGAGATCTGCGTATCATGCTTCCTAGTGTGACTGGTTTTATTCGTTTGTTGTGAAATAATTTTAAAGTTTGGTCAGTCGTTCAGAATAAACAGTATATTTGGATCTCCTCTGGTTCACCTGAAGAGAAGTTTCCTTTCAGCATCTCGACAAGCTATTCTTAAGTAAGTTTGAATATTTTTCTTGCTATTGGCTTTTGTTGTGATGTATTGTTTCTTATGTTTAGAGTGAGATCCTTTATTTCTGTCATGTCTTTCTTCCTGGCCAAGGTTCTTCCTCTTGTGATACTATTTAAACATAGTTCTTGCTATTCTTTGTCTTCTTTTCCATCTTCTCTGGTAGGTTCTTCCACTCTTCATAACATAATGTGCAGCAACTAAGTGCTCGCTGAGAATTCATCGTCGGCTTGCGACTGTAGCACGTATGTAAGAACACCAAGTAAAAACATCGCCTCTGGAAGTATGGCTAGTTAAGTTTAACGGAGTGATTGTATCAGTCGGTTGTATGGAAACAGCTCGTCGAGATGAGTCGAAACAAATGTATGACGGAATGACCGAAAGAAACCATTGTGCTAGGATGTGCTCAAGAGCATTCCGTAAGTACAGTTTCAGACTTTTTGGTATATCAAAACGGGCTGTGCAACAGTATACAAGGAATGGAACAGAAAATGACGTTGGATCTGTACGTCATGAAAAGATCCTGAAACAGATGGATCACCAAGTTTCATATTTGGTCTATAAAAAACTGTTTTCAGATTTGAGAGGAATTGCTGTAGTCTGCATACGTAGTTCAATCCAACTTAAAGAACACTGCGAAGGCAACTTTGTGCAATAGATGTTCGCAGTTGACTAACACGAAGGAAATGAAGTGTTACTTCAGCGTATAAAGCTGCACGATTCCAATGGACTCAAGAACACAGATACTGAAGTGAAGAGCACTGAAAACCAGTAGTGCATTCTGAATAGTTGCATCATTGTCTCTTTTCCAATGATCCAAGTCATCAAATACACCGAAAGTTAATTTCAGAATCATTTGTGGCAAAGATATAGTTCACGTTGAAGAGGGTATGTGACTGCATGAGGAGTTATCTTACTATTACTTTCATCCACTCGTGCAGGAAACAGGAACCAACATATTTCTCTTGATATTATTTGTGATCAAATGTTACAGACATCTCTAAATCTTCATGATAAATAGGCAATGATACTATACAAGGACAGGACACTGTCTATACACTTTCCAATAGACAACATACTTGGTTTTAGAGGCATTTCGACACAAGGTCGTTCCTGGTATGGCCTGTAAAGTCTTTCGATTTAGATCTATGAGACTCTTTGGAACAACTGGTGAAACACAGGATTAGGGATCCCCAAACATTGCTATAGCTACTTTGCTGGAACTAATACTGGTGAGCAAGTTCATTCCTATCGAGGTGACATATCTACAACTTCTCGTAGAGTCACTTCAATTCAGCAGCGCAAATCTGTCTTCAAAATTGGGGAGATGAACAAGACCGTTCCCATAAAAATAATTTAACCGATGTTCAAAATATTTATGAGTTGAAAAACAATGCTGTGGAAAATCAGGGGAGCAGAGTTTTCTTCAACATTGGGAGGCGGACAGATTTGAAGTTTATTCTGGGGGAGTAGATGAGACTCATATTACAGTAGATGTATCTAATTTTTGTATACAGCAAGGAACATCAATTTCATCTCCTTTTCCATTGTGGCAATCGGACTCAAATCATCACATTTCTCCCAATAAACATATTTAAAATCAGATTATTGGGGGAGACAGTCCCCCAGTTCCAAAGATTGGAGGGGACATGTTCCCCTCATCCCCCAGGGATTTGCGCCAGTGCTTCCAAACAGAATCCAGATTATCCATGCTATATATAGTGTTGCCTAGTGGGTTCTATGGGATTGATTATTCTTTGTCCGTTGTACTTACAACCGTACACTGTCTAATTTAGCACGGTAATAAAGAAGTTTGTTTTCTGCTTGTTTGGAGTTCTTCTTCCTTTTCAGCACCCATACTATATGAGACTGGGTACTGACCTACATTTTAACGTCAGCCTACAGCTTAGAACGGGAACCACCCATACTCCTATCGGAAATCAAACCCGAATATTCCGTCCTTATTGCGAGTTCGGTATTCATGTAACTTGAAGGGAGCTCTTTGAGAACTGAACTATTTACTACGGTATTGTAGTATTCTGTCTAGTGGTGTTACATCTGTTATTCAGCCAGTTGAATTCTCGGAGGACAGTACTGTTTTTATTTCAATAACGAAATGTTTTGTGTCTAAGATTTTGCTAGATACACTCTGTAAAAATTAAATACAGTAGATCTAATAAACCAGATTAAAATATATTTAATTGAAACATTAAAGTAACGGAATGTTTTGAAGGGGAAAATGCTGAAAAAAATGTAAGTGTCCCACTGCAACATGCTAATGCAGAATAGAGGTTAAATATCGAAATAAGGAAATCAGATATAAGGAATTTTGTGACGAATAATTGCGAATTATTTGCTTCTCAAACCAATTGGTAGGTACAAAAATAGGCGGAAAACTTGGGTTTATTATATTTTGTATCAAGTGAAAGTTCTGTCTTCCAGGACAAATAAGGTAATTTTGTATCAAAAACTCAGAATTCTAATTCAAAAGAATAAAGTAAAATATTGTCATTTTTATTCCATGGCTATAAAAATCGTACTTTACTGCTAGTACGTTGTGAAGACTCTTTAAAATAACGTTGTATTTCGCTTCTCGCAGATTTAGTAGTTTGTTCAATACCGTCTTGTACCATCGGTGGTATGGATGGTATGTTGATAAACGTAATTCTCCAGTGGCGATATTTACTTAAAAACGTAATTATTTGAGTCGGTAAAGAGATTACTATTGAAGACCTTTGTTGTTCATGGGTTTACACAATGGCTTATCAATGCATTAGTAGAGTCTTGTGTCATAGTGGTATACTCAGGATGAGAGCTTATTCTTATTTTGTAAGTGTTAGTTAGTACACAATCTGTTCACGAAGGATTCAGCAAAATAATCTGCTAAATGTGCTTCGTGTGCTTTTTATTCTAAAATATACTGACATTTCTGAAGACTACTAACTAGTCGATGCAATAAGATAAAATATTTTTGTTTTTTTCTAGTATATTTAAAGGGCAAAAATGTACCGCGTGAAAAGAGCTAAATAATCACCTTCGATCATATTCTCCGTTGCACATTTTACAAAACGTAGCGTACCAGGCTCTTCCTCTGGGTTTTCCATTTACTTTCAACTACACATAATTACTATGAAATGAGAAGAACCTAATTTTATTTTTATCCTTTAATGAACATGGTCATGCTTTTAATTATGGTTTATCATCTCGTACTATATAACTTGAGTAACGTAAAACATTGCTGGAAGCCGTTGTGCTGTGCATATTTCTTCTGCTGCTTTCGTTATTCCAGTGGATGTTACCTACAAGATACTCTTTCCAAGAAGCAGGGAACACCACTATTTGATCTTGGGCCAAGTTTTGCTTGTGTCGCTTTTAAGTTAGTCTGCAAAACCCTTTGCTGTTGACATCAACCAGACTTGATTCCTCGAGCAGAGAGAGAGAGAGAGAGAGAGAAAGAGAGAGAGAGAGAGGAGCAGCTAAAGTGGTTTTAGGAGTCTTCTACCCGCCAACATCCTTCTCTCTCTCTCTCTCTCTCTCTCTCTCTCTCTCTCTCCCTTCTCTTTCACTACTCAAATTTGTCTTAATGTGATTGCGTGTGCCAAAACGAGGACTACGATGATGTCGCTCTCAAAAAGAGACATCAGGGGTTCTTGTGTATTCAAGCATTTATACAGACACTTAGTGAATGTTGCCAGCAAAACCTGTTGAATTTTCACTCTCATACCAATAAATAATATCTAAAAAAATCTTTTAGGAGCTAGATTACCACATTTCCTGTATGAAATTCAAAGAGAAATTTCATGTTTAACAATCGACTTACAATATATTCATAACTAAAAGGGAAATATTTTAAAGTATCTATACAACTAGGTCTTTCCTTTATTTATGAGAAGCGATTAGGCTAAGAGTCAAAACTCATAAGTTCCGAAAATTCCAAAATCTGTGCTTTCCTTTTCCTGGTCCTGATACTTTTTTCCAGACGGCTACACTGTTCCTTCATTAAATAAATTTTTAATTTTTTATATATATATATATTCTGAGTTTTGAAGTCTTGTGTTTTGCATTCTAATGCAGCACCCAATGAACTTAACGATGATGCTCCGAGGGTAAGGAAAACAGTGATGATGTTGATCATGAACGAAATAGTAGAATGACGAAAATGTTAGGAAATTGGAGAGCTACGGTCTGTTTAAGGCCACTTCTTGCAGCATCTCTGTCACTTCTTGAAAGGGAAGACTATCTCTGTTCATTCAGCGGTGCAACGTGCTCAACGTGTGATTGAGGCCTTCTTTGCATCGAAAACTCCACAAGTCTTTCGCCACGGAATCGAGTCGTTGTCTTGTTTCGTTAACTGTGGTTTGTCTTTTGATTAATGGATATATATACAGTAGTTAAATTGGATTCGTAATCAAATGCTGCTGAGTGTGTGATATAGTAGTTGACATTCGAATCAGCATTCCAAAGACAACAAGTGATTAATAAACGAGTGGTATTCTACATACACGGCAGCATATCGAAACCTTAAAATTCTAATGCACACTTTATGGATACTTAAGAAAACATTAAGAATAAAATTCATCTACATCAATGCATTTATTGACATTTTACAAATGCAAGACAAGGTTAAAGCATAACTGTATATGAATCTTAAGAATTTACAACAAGAGATCACACTGTCTGCGAAAGACCACCACATTTTTTTTTAGAACTTCTTGTTTAGATTTGCAAATAGCATCTACTTAAAAAGGATATAACTTACAAGGATGAGGTATACATGACTTGGTACCTGAATACCATTCCGTCTCATTCCAAGCCAGAAGGTAGTTAGTGTAAGAGGCTCTGTGAATTTCTATAGACCGACCATCAGCTGGGCCACTGCTACCACAAGAGACACTTGTTCTTTTTTCAAGACAGCTTATATACTCCTCGGTTTCCTTTTCACCTGTTTATTTGCTATTTTCATATTCTATTTTTGACGCTTTCTCTAGTTCTTTATACCTTCTGTATTCCTGACCGTACTTGAAGCAGGAAACGAGTTTGGCTGTTTTTCACTTTATAACACAAATTTTCTAGACTTTTTTAATACAAAATTTGAAATATATAAGTTTTGAATTGCATTACAGTCTGAGAGATGACAAAAGAATGTAATTGCATACGGTTACCACTTCAAATTACCATTGTAGTTTTCATTGGCCTTCAGAAATGACACGTCTGAGACCATCCTATGAAAATACAACTTTAGAGAATTGCATTGAGGAGACATGTATCATCCTCATTATTCAAAACTAATGTAATTTAAGAAAATCGTAGATGAAAACCGCATTAGGAACGATCATCATAAAAACTATAGCCATAAATCTAATATAAATTAAGTTCTGCTTATATGAAAGATGAATTCCAAAGTAAATTTCGAGTAGAAAACTTTCTGTACACGAGCTTTCACGTCGAGAATGGCCTGAAACAAGGAGATGCGTTGTCATTATTATTATTCAACTTTGTTCTGGAGTACGCTACAAGGAAAAATCAAAGATAGAAACCAGGACCTAGAGCTGAATGGTATTGACCAGGTTATGGCGTATGTTGATGATGTAAATATAATCGGGGATGATAGGAAATCAATAGAAAGAAATGCACAGGTTTTGGTAAACACTTACAGAGTAGTGGGTTTAGAAATAAATGCTGAGAAAACTAAATACATGGAAAGATAGCCGGGATCGCAATACTGCAAATGCAAATTATAGATGCGTTAAAATATCAAATAATACTTCCGACAAAGTAGATACTTTCAAATATCTAGGGTCAAGATTAACAGACGAAAATCATATTTCCAAAAAAAAAAAAAATTAAATGTCGACTAAAAGCAGGGAATTCGTGTTATTAGTCAGTTTAAAATCTTTTGTCTTTGCGAACTCTGTGGAGGAATGTGAAGCTCAAAATATGTAGAACGATAATCATGTATGTTATTCTGTGTGGATGCGCCAAACATGATCACTTACTCGGAGGGAAGAACGTAGACACAACGTATTTGTGAATGAGATCCTGAAACGAATATTCAGATCCAAGAGGAACAGGAATGGAGAATGGCAGTTACTTAATAACGAGGAACTACATAAGTTTTTACCGTTTACCAAACATTGTTAGGTTCATTAAGTTTAGGAGGCTTAGGTGGGCAGGTAGCGTAGCCATAGTGGAAGAAAGTAGGAACGCTTTCAAAGTTTTAACTGGAAATTCAATTGGAAAACAACAATTAGGAAAACTAGGCATAGATAGGAGGAAAATATTAAGATGGATTGCACACAAATAGAAATAAAAACAAGAACCTGGATCTAGTTGAGCAAGGACAGAGATCAATGGAGAGCTTTTGTGAACGCGGCATTGAACCTCCTAGTTCCATAGGCCATTTACTTAGTAATATTGTACGTATGAGTGATATGTGATCAGGGTAGTCCGAATGAACTGTAATCAATATAGATATTAATTGCAGAGCTGATTTCACTCAAGTTCCAGAAATGAATTCTGTAACCTAATAACGCTCTATGATCCGACCCTTTGGAAAGTTAAAATATGGTAAACATGTTAAAGATGTTAAAGTACGTTTTATCTTGACATGCTTCCCGCCGGTGCACTTGGTTGGCTTTTAAAGTACTTTCTGCTAGTACTCACGTGAACGTTTTAATCCAATAGCCGTCTTATTGGTCTTGTCGTGTAGGTGACGTTAGTTGTCAGCTAGCCCATCAAATGAGGTCATTCCTATTTGGCGGCTATTTGAAGTGCTTAGTTACCATATGCGAATAAGTGTGTTACAGTGACTTGTGAGTGGTGTGGGGTTTTGCTGTGTTTTGTAATGTATTGTAACTCGTAACGTAACTGCGGCGTGGCAAGAACGCGTTGCAGACAGATTCACCCTTTAGGCAAGAAGCGTGCCAAGATAAATCAAACGTACTCTAGTAACTCCGGTTTGTTAAGGAGTTTTGTTTACTGGAAACTCCTTTATACTTGCTCCTGTTTGTTAATGTGCCCGTTCAAGAGGCACAAAACTTCAAGAACTACTTAAAGAATTATAATAAAAATTGACTAGGATGTAGAGAATAAAAGTTAGGAATCGAGCGATCCATCCATCGAAAATAGTAGAAATCAACTATTTAATTGATAGTGTGAAGTCGTCTTCTACAATCGATCAAGCGTCCCAAAAACACATTTCATATCTACCTTTAACTCTCTTGTTAAAAGCATGGTTATCATATTATAGCTAAAATGCCAAAATGAACACACTTCCTTCTGGCTAACCCGTTATATAAACATTAATTTTCGACACAAAAATAGAAGTTTTATCTTTTTACTTCCAAGTTCGCTTTTAAAACATATGAAACAACTATTGATATGTATGGAAAATACAGAGTGATTTTTTTTAAAACTCACGAATTTTATTTGGGTCTAGAATGTCTAACTGAAGTCCGATTTTCATGCGATTTGTGGTAAATGATCAAGGAAGGATGGGAGATTTATGGAACTATGTTTACTGGTTTAAATTCATCCTGAGTAATATCGGCTACGCCTCAAGAAAAACAGCAAATATCCGCCAGTATACCTTACGATTGGAATGAGGTGCTATGCGGTGTGGAGGTTTGAGTTGTCTCTTTTAGACGACAACCTCACCAAGTTCAACAGGAAACTGGGCTGTTGTATTGTGAATTGTAGTGCTGTACAGTTGTGTGTGATTGTGATCAGGACACAGTAAGAAATGTGTACTCTTTGGAGCAATAAGTTTATCGTTAGAAGTTTTTGGAGAACGATATTTGTTGTTGCTACGCAAAGAGCATTTAGAAACAAGTTTGCCTCACGTTCTGCCCCAGACAGGAACACAATATTGTTGCTAAAGAGAAACCTGATCGCATCTGAATGAAACGGGAAAGCATCGGATACCGCAGTGGGGTGCTGTGGAAGATGTCAACTATCGACTTTTTAGATCACACAAGAAATCTCTCCGTCACCCAAGGAATAATTTTAACGTCTATGGATGCTACCACTAACACTTAATTTTCATTCTGCAATTCCGCTTTAAAAAATCCAAAAATGTATTTCTTGAGGCGTAGCCAATGTTACCCCTGATAAATTTAAACTTAGTAAACATAGTCTCATAAATCCCCCATTCTTACTTGATCGTTTGCCATAAACCGCATACAAATCGGACTTCAGTTAGAAATTCTAGACGCAAATGAAATCCGTGAGTTTTAAAAAAGTCACCCTGTAGTTACACAAGAGTATTAAACACTACAAAATGTTGACTTTGCACATTCATAATATTTTTCTGTATCTGATCTTTTCAAATAATTCTTTTTCAAAATTCACTACAGCCAAACGTACATTTGCATGTGGAATGCCTGAAATTGAATTGACAATACATTTGAGCTTACATTTCCGGCAAATTAGGGAATTTTGGAAAATGTACGTGGACGGAATTTTTAATTCTTAAAATGCGGACATGCTCGCATCAATGATGATAAACTAAAAGCAGAAATGATAGAAATTAACTTCAAATTCTAGTTCAATGTTGATGTACATAGACCAAAAAACGATAAGGGTTAGCAAGAAGCTGTTTTTTTTTATGATCGATTTAGTGTTCTAAGAATAGGTACATTTTTTCTCTTAAGCTTCTATTCAAATTGTAAGTGGCAAAAATCAATAACTTCCAGCTTTAACGTTGATCACTATAGACTGAAAAATTATACTAGATAGCAAAAGTGTGGTTTTCTTAAATCAATTAAGCGTTTCAAGGCTATATCCTATTTCCACTTTAATCCCTCTTCTAAAATCGGAAGTGGCTTGGAATACTACTTGAAGAAAATATAATGTTCTTAACAAATCTTAAATATAATAAAACTAGTTGTCATGCAACTCTAACGTTCTTTTGTGGGGATTGAGGGTGAAGAGAAATACATAGCTGAGACGAAACTAGAGGTGGTGTGGAATTTAAATTTATACTGCTGCTTCCAGTCTCCTCTCAAGTACTACAATTCTCATCCATTTTGTGTGGGGGTGGGGTGATAAGCAGGGAGAAATGTGAAGAATTGCTGACGAGCAGATGATGGCAGGGGAACTTCCAGTGTTGAGCCGTTAGAAAAAAAGTAAGCTCAAATTTTGACGTGTGCCAAACCAAACTCTTTCACGTGGTGTAGATTGTGACTCTTAGTTACATACGTACAGGGGTTGGACAAAAAAATCTAAAACTTTGCAAAAGTGTGAAAATCATACCTAGTATGGTATGGGGCCTCCTTTTACGTCCAAAACAGATTGAATCCGACGTATAAAGCTTCTGAATCGTGATGTGTGGAATTTTGTACCATTGTTCCTCCTAAACATGCTCCATTTCCTTAAGGGATGCTGGTGGAAGGCAATGAGACCGCCTTTCTAACTCAGACCACAATGGCTCATTGATGTTCAGATCTGGTGATTGTGGGACCCAGAGGAGATGTGCTAGTTACTGGTCATGCTCCTCAAACCATTATTTCATCGTTTTTGCAGCGTGACAGAGTGCCAAATCATCTTGGTAGATGCCATCACCATCCGGGAACAATATATGGGCCATGGGTAGAACCTGGTTCCCAAAATGGCCTCATATTCCTTAGCATTTATCATTCCATGCAGGGCTATGATGGGACCTGCACAAAACCACGATATCACTGCCCATACTGTAATAGAACCACCCCCACGCTTTACAGATGGGAGCAGACATTCTTTATCATAGGCCTGCGACGATGTTCTCCATACGTAAACACGACCGGTTGTTGGAAGCAAGGTGAAGGTTGATTCATCGGACCACATTACGTGTTTCCACTGCTCATGAGTCCACGCCTTGTGGTCCTTTCACCACTGGATACGCCTCTTTGCATTTACTGCTGTGACCAGGGATTGGTGATAGCGACCCTGTCATGAATTTTCATTTTATGAAGTTCCCGTCGCACTGTTTTCGATGAAACCAGATTCTGTAGGCCGGAATTGAGTTCAGACGTAATTTTCAATGCAGTGGTCTTCTTTTTAGCTGCTACAATCCGTTTTAATGCCCTCCGGGCCCTATCTGACAGGATTGTATTTCGACCACTGTTGTGCTTTGAAGACGTCGTTTGCTCATCAATTGTGTATGCCCTCGTGACATTGGACACAGCGCCTTTCGATATCCCCATAATGTTTTCCACTGTTGCCACTGAAGCTCCAACTAGACAGGCACCAACGATCATGCCTCTTTGGAAGTCTGTGAGGTCGCCCATTTTACTGCACCACTTTCATATCACGACACTCAGAGTTGAACTGGTTACTGCTGACGGAAGAGGAAGGTCCACATGACACATTGAAACCAAAAAACAATCGACAACCGCAACATGTGTTGTACAGTGGAGGGCCAAATTTACGTGTATTTTATAAAGTGTTTTTAGATTTTTTTGTTCATCTCCTGTATATATGAGTTGGACATCGATAACTCGAATTCCCTGATAAATAATTTTTTTCACATTCCCTTGAACAGTGCCGGATTTACGTATAAGCTAAACAAGCTATAGCATAGGACCCCACTCACTTGGGGGCCCAAAAAAATTAAGGAAAGAACTGGCTGTAATGTAATTTCCAAATAATAAGAAAAAACAAATAAAATAAAACGCACATAAACAATGGTGTTTTGTATTTTTATGTACTCGGCTTTTATGAAGCAAGTAATAGGGTTCTATTTCTCAGCCACACTTGTAATGAGACCCTTGTTATCCAGCCCTTCTTATAATGGAGCCCCTGTTTCCCAGACCTGCTTGTAATGGGCCTTTGTTTTCATTTAGATATCTATTAGATCCATAAATTAGTATACATTCAAACCTAAAAAAAACGGCGACATTTTATCGCTGAAAAAGAAAGCTTAACGTATAAAGGGCCCCTTTCAATAGCTTAGGGCCCCCATCAAACCTAAATCTGGCACTGCCTTTGAACTTTTCATAACACTCAATGTTAAAATAAGCTCTGGAATTCGAGTGGTTAAAAATTACAACCTCAAATTTTAAAGGTTTCGTAATGATATTTAGAAACCTCGGTAACTCGAACTTTGTACTTTCGAACCTCTACAGGCCGAAGTTTACCTCTACAAGTCGAATTACTCTTGATGTGACCACGATAACTCTAAGCTCTAAGCTTTTACGAATTGTCATTGTTGCTAATGTGTACTGTAATTGTGATTTACTGGTGTCTAATATTTTATTTTTACTAGCCATTTTGTTTAATTTAAGGAGTTTTTACAACTTCGAGTTACAGTAGTTGAATGAATAAAACTTCGAGCTATAGAGGGTATATAGTCACTTTTAATGAGGAACACGGAACCTCCATACCTCAAATGTTTGTTATGGCCACTGATAACTCGAACATTGATTATTCAAAAACCTCGAAGTAGACAATTTTTTATCTATTTCATTCAGCTTCGAGTTATCCCTCAGAATTAATGCATATTTTAGGCGAAAACTGAATATTTTTACTTAGGCAAATGTTTCTTGGTTCATAATTGTAGTAGGACAATAATTTATACGTCAGTTGATTCGTCCAGGACCATGCTTTCATATTCCGTAACAATCGAGACTCATATGAGGTCCCTTAGGGAAGCAGTGTTGCCAAAACTAGGGAAAATTCGCTTATTTTAACCAAAAAATATTGTAAAAAACAAATGGCTGACAACACTGCTTTCATGCTGTAGAAAAATATTGGAAAATGTTTACTGAACTATTTCTAATAAATCCTGCAAGTATCGCAAAATACTAGCAAGCACGTACTTAAAAAATTAATACGTGAAACCGTGATATTATAGGGTTATTTTCGCACATAAATTATGTTGCAATGAATGCTTATGTGTAACTCGAGATATTGTAGCAGGATAATAATTGATACCTTTTGGGGTTCGTCAGGAACTATGCTTTCATATTCCGTTACATTGAGACTCGTATGAGGTCTCTGAGGAAAACAGTGTTGCCAAAAGTAGCGAAAAATCACCTATTGTTACTAAAAAACATACAAAAAACAAATGGTTGGCAACACTGCGATTACTTACTTCAGAGCTTGGTAACACTGAAAACAGAAGATAAACATCGCTGTATCGTAAAACGACTGCTAACTAACTGAAAGTCCTCATGTGTTTTGCTGCTTTGATCTGCGTAAAAGCCTGTATGTAAGAAATGAGTCGGATATTTATTTTTAGCTAATCAACAATGATCTTTTTGGCCTAGTGAATCACAAATTCAGAGGGGAAGGAGACTTGGGGGTGCTTGGGATTAAATGTGAATGTGTTCCTACCCGTAAAGGCGAACAAAGGTCTCTTGCCTTCCTTTCTTGTTTTCTTTTCGCCATTGAGAAAGGAGAAAAATAAATTACTTTACACTTTGTTTTTCTCGGAAACTTTCCTTCAACAGATAAGGTTATAGAAGAACTGTAATGGGTTTCTTCTCTTTTGTAGATGAAAGCCAATCACAGGATTTCACGAAAAAATACACATAATACGAATCTAAGCACAAATGCATTCAACCTTTCTTGTGAAAAATATCACTATAATTATTTTTGGATAAATTCCTATAGCTGGCAACACTGCGCAGAATACTGAAATGGAAGTGCAAAAAAATCTACACGTTGCCAGAAACCTGTTTGATAAGAAGAAACCAACTAAACGTTCGTCCTGCCATTACAACCTGCGCAATAAATTCTAGAATCCATGTCATCACTGTGCCTTCATATTAATTCTAAGGGTTATTGATGTCCCACTGCATAAATATTTTCATAGTTCAATTAATATGAGATCATTTTGATAAAAAATGCCTATACTGTCAAAAATGGCCAGATCCTTTACAAAAATGCAACAGCATTACTGAGGAAACAGTGTTGCCACAGTCCTAGCTCTTGAGTGGGCTGAAAAATAGTAGACCCTACCAAATTTAAACAAAAAGGGCTGAATTCATTATTTTATGCCAGTGTAATACATGGCTCTATAACACAAAACTTAAAGAGATAAAATTCTAAAACACCCCCCTCTTCCAAGAGTCCAAATCAAATAAGTATTCTTTTTTTTTAATATTTTTAAAAAAACATCCAAATAGGAGGACCCGTAACAACCGTGGAAATAGATTAAACTTTTCTCACATGAAGCAAGTATAACAAAGGCTGAAAATTAAAAGGGAAACCAGTTATTGATTCAACACTTTATTCAACTTTTTTAAAAAAAGATTTCAAGCTAAAATTTCCACCACACTGCTTCTTTCTGGTCTCCTTCATCCGCAGCGCACATATGCCCATGCAGCGTCATTTTTCCCGGTATAGTTCGAATTACGAATTTTCCACACAAAGTTCGTAGTGTTAACCGGTGCAACGTCACAGAATGAACGTTCAACAGCATTTTTTAAGAGTCCAACACACAGTATGAGTGACGTAAGATATAGGAAAAGTCTTACTGACACTTTTGAAAATGTGACAAGTAGGCCTATTTGTTAAATGACGCTGAATTGGGTAGAATTGTACCAACTTTTTCATAAAAGGAGCTGAAAATGCCAGCGTGGTACCAAGGGGCCGATGAATAACAAAAAGAGCTGAATTTGGTACGATTGTACCAAGTGTGGCAACACTGTGAAGAACTACTTTAAACGTAATTGCCACAAACCTCACTTTTTATATTAAATGCTATTGATATCGCTAATGTCCACGTAAAAAAGTGTTTGTAAGCGTTATGAAAAAATACAACACTGTAACATGAACTTTATCACCACAAATCTTGAATTTAAAGTTCAAAACAAGAAGAGAATCAAAAACTTAAATGTTAAAAATCATAGGAAAAAGATAAACATAGGAATTTGTTGAAAATGTTAATTATACTTTGAAATTTGATGGTTAATTTCAACAAGATTTTACATCGTTGAATTTATAGATCAACTAAGCTAATTACTGTCATTCTACACGCAGTCGTAGTAGAAATATTGTTACATTTCAGTGGCATTTGCTGTAAATCTATGTTACTTGTAAAGTCTTCTCTAAGGATGAAAATATCTGTCATAAATAGCTACACTCTTTGACCCACACAGTGTCTAATATCTGCCAACTAACCAGAACAAAGAAACACACAACATAATGCTGTAAATTGCTAACGATAGGAAGAGAAAAGGGTTTGTGTAACGTTCCGCAGCAGTTTCCATGATCCGCAGCCTATTGTTCCTCGCATTTACAGCTAACTTAGCCAAACAATGCAGACAGAGTGAACAACAGGAAAATGTATGCATTATTTAAGCTGAGTTCCATGCTTGTTTCTCCCTTTTGTTTGTGTGCTAAAATTAACAAAGGTAAATGTATACATTGCCAATTTTTGTTACAAAATTTGCTCCGATGTTCACATAGACCAATCCCAAGTACCAGAATATCAAGTTTCAGCCTTGTTTTGGGACTGTGTTGCTCCTATAAACTACATTGATTACAGTATTCAAGTTCTGTAAATTAAACAGAAATAATACTATTAACTGGAGAAATAATACAATGTTCACAACAGGGCCGGCCTTATGCGGTGCGGGACTTAACTGAAGACAATTTTGGTTTCCAGACAACTTGCGATGCGTTGTTATTTGTGCTTAACAAGCCGAGAGTATGTTACACTCTAACAGAGGATCCCCTTAGGTGCGAGGCTCAATAGAAAACAATCTGTCCAATTGGCCTAAGGCCGGCCCCTATTTTCAGAACTAACAGTAAACTAACATACGAATTCTCCTTGAAGAGTTCCACCAACAATTTTATGAAGAAATTCCGTTCTAGATAACAAATATCACAAATGTAAGAACATTTAATTCGATTCCATTCGATTGATTAAGAATCTATTTGAGTTGAGTTGAGTAGGTTTTGGGTTTAACGCCCCTTTCAGTAGTGGGACCTACTGATTAACGTGGAATCCAAACCACATGAGCTCCCGCCGGGAATTGAACCCGGGTCTCTCACGCCAAGAGCGCGTACGCTAACCACTTAGAAGGAGCTCAGAATCTATCTGAGTTTAATGCAGTATCTTTTTTGTAATAAGAATTAAAAGGTAACTTTATAAAGGGTATTAGAACTTAATGAAATAGTTTTTCCTTGACCCACCACAGTATAGCTACAATGTATAGTTGTTTATTGCTCCAGTATAAATGTTCCGTGGAAAATCATCTGCTAAAACGTTCATTGTGAGCCTTAGTTATTTGTTTTCTAGTAAAATCAGTTGCAATAAAGCCTAATCAAGCAGGACAAAATAAGTAAAATATCTCCTAATTTTGGATTTTTGGCATTTCCTATGCATAAAACAGAATGAGATGGATTAACCAAACGTATTGAGGTACATACCCTAGTCCGATACTCTCATACCAAATATTTAGTTATCGCAATTTCCAAAATTTAACTGGTCGTGGTCCTATGTATCTCTTCCAAAATATAGGGGTGGACCTTTGCCAAAATTTAGAAGCAGTAATCCTAGTAGTCCAGTCAATAAAGGCAAAAAATAGGCTTTTGTCGGGACTAATTAGTAACAAGCTGAAACTTTGCCAGTTACTACATCATAAGGGAAGTATTTCCTTAAAAGTCCCCAACCCTCCCCCTCTTTCTTTCCCCCACGGCCCTAAACATGCAAATTTGCATACCTACATTAAAATGTCAATAACTCGATTAAAATAGCACGTATCAATATGATTTTTAAAGTTAGGTCCTCACATTAGGTTCTTTAAATTATGTCCTTATGTGTTTTTAGCTAAAATAAGTCTATTTTTGGCGCTATTGAAGTAAATTGCTGAAAAAGTAGATTTTCAATATAATGTTCAATATTTTTGTTATTATTACTTAAAACCTGATAACACTACAAAAAATGTTTCAAATAAAACTTTTAGCTTGTTTTATTAGCTTTAGAATGGCATACGTATTAATAGGTTTATAGGAATGGGAACGATCTCCAGAGAGTTCTTACCAAATGACTGCAGGTGCGGGAAAGTCATCCTGCAGGGCCGGGGAGGTGCGCGTCATAATCCGACTTTGACACTGTCTATCTTCATGCGTCAGTTTCAATGGGAAATTTATGAAGCTTGTATGTGCTAAGTGATTTTGTGCAGTAAAAGTGAGAAGTACTTAATGAGTATCTAGTAGGTTCTTTTTTCTGTAAAGGTTTGGTTTATAATTTGAAATGTATCATGTATTAATATGCCTTTAGTATTCTGATTTGTTATCTTTAACTAGAACGTAACATTTTGTTCACATGCTCATAATTAATTTAGATTATGTTTTTAAAAAATCTACAGACAAAAATACGTTAGGTTTAATTGCAAAACAGCAGTTTTTAAATGCAAGGCAAGCATTGAAAGGTTTAATCACAACATGATTATTCACAGTCAATAAAAAAAATAGTACAAAATATATAATATGCCTGGATAAAAACTCAAATGTTTTTCATTTCAAACACTAAACTTTAATTTAAAATGCTTAACTCTTTATAACGTTTTGTGATTATTCAATATTTAATCGTTTTCAAGCTGTCAAAATTACTATTTCTTTTTGTCAGTTTCCCTTACCGTAATTAATAACAGAAAGTAGAAAGAAGTGTTCCTAATTTTGAACTTGAATTCCCATATCATTTTAATTTATGAAACTTAACTCATTATAATATATTACATTGACAAGAGTGTAGTCATTTCATATTATTCCATGCTACCTGAGCAACATTAATAATATAAAAAATAATAATTTTGATTCCATTTGTGTAATTTGTGAAAATGAACTTAACGTAGACACTGTAGTTGTAAAAATGATGTGCTTTCTATTCGTGAAGCTAGTATACAAAGAAAAGGCGATGCGCACGAAAAGTTACAAAGAAAGTGTATTAAGAAATTGCAAATTTTAAGAATACGATTAATTCAGGGTGGCAAAAAATCTTATTCCAGAAAGTCTTGATAATTTTACATCACAAGTTACAAAATAACAACTTCAAATGAATCCCAGAAAGCTGAAAGTAAGTGCGTTGTTATAAATCACGCCCTCGTATTTGCTGTAAGACCTAGATCATTTCTGTCACCCATGTAGACAAGCCTTGCTCTAAATTTACATCGATTATATTGTTCAAAACACTTTATAAACATTTCATCAATGGGAGTGTGAACATCTTACCGTTAAGCCACAATCTACCTAACATCCATCATTAACGCTGGACCCCCAGTTATTCATTCAGATTGATTTCTCCATGTTTTTGATAATGTTGACGTAAATGTATGAAGTCTTGATAACAAAGGCACTTTTCGTCCTATGAGAGGGATTCATTGTGTCACGTCAGGTACCTGTGACGGATAACAGTTAAGAGAATTCCAATTGAGTCTTTTATTAACACTACAACTATCCGACAGTACTTACATCCAATGAAAAAGAGAAATACAGGTTTTTCTTCAATGGTCATTGAAGATTTAAGTGAACTTCAACAAGTAAGATCTCTTGCGGCCCAATCTTCACAACGTCTATTTCCCCTTAACCTTATATGGATTGTAGGATTACAATCGCAGCTAGGATGGAGTGGATTTATGACTACCATAATGAGAAATTCGAAAAAGTGTCCAACCCATATACTATAGCTGTATTGCAATTGATCAAAGCAGAAAATGAAACCAGTTGTAGAGATTGATAGATTTCTTATTTGTTATGTTCCTTGTACTTAGGAAAATGTTATTCAAAACTGTAATAACTACACCGTTCACTGAATTATGACCATCTACCTAATACTTTGTTGGTCCACTTTTGTTCAGAAGACGGCCTGAACACGGATGCATTCAGGTAGTTGCTGATATATTTCCACGGGGATCTGACATCATATATTCCTGATGGCATGCCACAATGAGTCCACATATGTTGATGCAAGAGTCAAAGGTTCCACATCACACAGAGGATTAAGATCCTGTGGGATAAGGAGCCAATTCATATGCTACAGCTCGGTGAAATGTTCCATAAACCAAGCAAGTGCAGTCCTGGCTTGGTGGCACCGTGCATTGCCGTCCTGGAAAATGCCGTCTTCGCGTAGCATTTTTGGGTATACCTGATTCTCTAACACATGTAGGTAGACAACGGATGTCTCATTGTGGTCCATACACACCAACAGTCCCAGTCCATGACAACAGAAGGATCCCCAAACCATACAGCCGTCCGTACAGTACGCACTATGCACGAGGGATCCATTGTTTCTTGCTGTTGGTGCCACACATGCATACGTCCGTCCGCAAACAGTGATTTATCAGACGAACACACCAGTCATCTATGGTCCAATTAGCGTGTTCCTGTGCCCAAGCGTAACGAAGTCTGTGGTAACGAATCGTGAAGAGTGGATGACGAGCGTGTAATCTGCTGTGGACTTTCATGTGTGTCAGCGTACGTCATATAGTTGTGTGGGATATGGGTGTAGTGCATCCGCCATTGTATTGGTCACGTAATTCCCAGACACTGATGGTTCGTTTGCCTATCACGAGCTGTTTGACGCGACGCTCGCCCCATGTTTTAAGCTTCGGTACGTCCCCGTAGTTCCATCTCTTGGAGACCGTTACCCAATTTTCTCCCCACTCCTTGCTCACCTTCATTATACAGGAACGGGCGCATCCGACAAGTATTGCTGTCTGGCTATTGACGTACCTCTTGCTCATTTATCCACAATCATTCTCTATTAAAATGCGGATAAATCCTGCCACCTCCCATTATAACAGTGCTCTATCTGCCAATATGTAGCCTCGAGTGTGTTCTTTCTCTGCAATATTCCAGCCGGGCTGGTCACAATTATAATTATTTCGGCTGCTGGCCACACTTTCTTGCGTGGAGGTCGCAATTCAGTGAGCACTCTGTGTACCCTGTAAACATATACGGAAGAAATGTCACTGTCGTTTTTGACGGTTATCGTGAAGATGAAACTGTTAAAGGAAAGCTTAGATACTGGTACCAAGCTCTAAGACTTTTGCACCTGGTGATTTTCGTCTCGTTTCTGGCAGCTGTGAATAATCTTGCGCCAACTATAAGTAGAAATGTAGGATTAGATTGTTCCGCCAAGCTTGAACATTGTAATGGACTTTCTTGCAATAATTCTCCTGCCTATGACGATGTTATTGACTTCGATGATGACAAGTGTGAACAGTGTAGCATTTTGTTTCAACCAGATTGGACTGAAAGCTGAATCGAATTTTATCAGTCAACAAGTAAACACAGATTGTATAAAATGTGTAGCAATATTGTAGAAAGTATAATATTTGGTTCTACTTTCTACATTGCATGTGATTTGGGTGGGTGGTCCGTGATGTTATTAAAGTATGAAGTACATTATTTTGCACTGTTAAGCAGCTACCGATTGTTGCCAGTCGAGGACACGCGGGTCCATTGGTGATAGATAATGGAACAGCCCTAATCTAAGTTAGAAACAATTCCCCGAACCAAGATTGGCCGTATTAATTAGCAATAATACAAGTAAAAAACAAATTAATGAAATATATTAACCATAAATTTGCATATAACAGTTATAAATAAAATTTTAACTTATGTGCATAGACCAGCGTTTCCCAACCGGTGTGCCGCGGCACACTGGTGTGCCGTGAATGGGCTGCTGGTGTGCCGCGAGGAATCGAAACGAAATTAATAATTTTATAGCAATCAAATCGTAAAACGTAGGGAAAAATGTACGGTATATTTGTATTTCACATTACTATGAACCTCTACTATGAATCTACAATTTTAAGTTTCATACCGTGTTACTGTTCTGTACATTTCTAATGTTGAAAAAAGTATTTGTTGTCATTGTTATGACCATTATTGCTTCTTTATTGTTGCAAACTATTTCGCAGCTTGAAAATTTAAAATGTCATTAAATCCTTTCGATAAATTACTTATATTTGTGTTTTAAAACTAAAATATATTTGTTTGTTCGTTCGTTATTTAGTGATCTTTTTTCTTAGTAAAAGGTAGGATACAGTTTTTAATTAGAAAGGGTATTTTTAAAAACTGGAGTCCAATATTTCATTGCAATTGTTTTCTATTTTTAAATTAGAGCGAAAAATAAGCATAATGATTTACCACGGGGAAATACCAGTGTTCGAACTTTCTTCTCTGTGAGATCAATAATCACAAAAAATACCACTGTGTTTTATATTTACAAATAATATCTATAAGTGTGCCACGAGAATGCAAGTAACACCCGTAGTGTGCCGCAAGTTGAAAAAGGTTGGGAAACGCTGGCATAGACTATTAATAACGTATATACGTATAAATATATTTTTAGAGCTAAGAGTTATATTTCGTTCCGTTTATATTTTCGTGGTATAATAGAAGGGTAAGAGTGCTGTTACTGGATTCAATTCTCTGAAAGTATCTCATTTGTATTGTCAAACAGGATTAAAAAATATTTTTCTCCTCGCAATTCTTCTAGATAGTACAACGAAACTTGGCACATACATTATGTATAGACAATAGTAGTGTTCAAGGTAGATTATCCAGGCATCTGTACCCGGTATCACTTCAGGGGTCCCCAAATTTCAAAAAAGGGGTTTTTGGAGGAAAATTTTCATATTTATCCCAAAACACTTTTCTTTTGTACATTATAAACACATGTGCATTGTATCATTTAAAGTCTTGTTACATTTTGACAAGAATGACGTATTAACCATGATACTTGGATGTATAGTATTGTATTTATCCCACATTATTGTATGTTCCACTTTTCCTTATTTATATATGAAATTCGGTATTGTCAAATAGGATGAGTAATATTTTTTCCGTTGTAACTATTCTTTATATTGCAATAAAACTTAGAACACACATTACATATAGACGATAGTATTTTGCAAAGTAGATTATATTCAGATACCTGTAGTCAGGGTTGCTCCAAAGGGCACTAAATTTAAAAAAAAAAAAAGGATTTTCGGAGGGAATTTCTCTATTTTACCTCGAATTTAACTTCCCTTGTACATCATGCAAACATACTTATGATACCATATGAAAGCATGTTTTATTCTGAAGAGAATGACGTATAATCCATGATACTCGTACGAATAGTAGTGAAGTAGTAGCTACTTAAATGAAAGTCAACATTTTTCTCAAAGTGCAAGAGTTTAAAAGGGTTAATGGTGGTAGAGAGGAAAGCAAGAGGGGGAGGGGTGGGGACTTTTCAGCAAATACTCCTTATATTATGGTCTAACGTTCCTCAAAAATTCAGCTTGTTACTAATTAGTCCCGACACAAAACCTTTATTGACTGGACTATAGGTACCCCTAGATCAGGCCTGTCCATGAATTGGCTCCCGGAGCCAAAGCGTGAGCGGGCACGAGCGAAGATAAGAACAGGTGAGCACAGGTGCTGCTAGCTTCGCTTCTTCCACTGCATACGATAAGTGTTGCCAACCACACATGATGGCAAAAAACCTATGGCCAAGCCTGGCCAGAAATTCGCACGATGATAAGCATTGAGCAGACGCAAGCGTGAAATGTGCAGGTGTGCTCTCTCCCTCCCCATTTCGAAAGCAGTGACGCGAAAACACTGCAGGAAATAAAATTGGTACGTTTTTTGGTTGAGGAAGACGCATGATAGACGTTACAGTTAGCGTTGAAGTAACTAACAAATGAACAAGAAAGAAGGAAAGAAAGAAACTAATATTAAACATGTCATCTTACAGACGTAAAAACGACTGCAAAAATCGGAAACGAATTGTTTCAGACCTTTTTAGCTTGCTTACACAATTCGTGACGTTGTATTACATTAGCACTCGGTCTGTAACTTGTCATTCGCTTCACGTTTGCTAAGTTGTAAACGCCTTTCGTTGCTAGATTGATAGGAGAACGACGGGAGGTTGAAAATAACAATAATAATAATAATAATAATAATAATAATAATAATAATAATAATAATAATAATAATAATAATAATAATAATAATAATAATACGCATTATTATTATTATTATTATTATTATTATTATTATTATTATTATTATTATTATTATTATTATTATTATTATTATTATTATTATTCGGACCAAAGAGGGATGAAAATGGGGATTGGAGGAAATTCATAACTAGGAATTGCATAGTTTATACCGCTCACCTAACATTATTAGGGTTATTAAGTGTAGAAGGCTCAGGTGGGCAGGCCATGTAGCCAGAATGGAAGAAATTAGAAACGCTTTCATAATTTTAACTGAAAACCCAATTGGAAGAAGACCACTAGGAAGACCTAGGCGTAGATGGGAAGACAATATTAAGATGGATCTTGCAGAAATAAGAGTACAGAGTAGAAACTGGATCCAGTTGGCTAAGGACATAAGTTAGTGGAAATATTTTGTAAACGCGGCATTGAACCTTCGGGTTCCATAGACCATAGAGTTAGTTAGTTATTATTATCTAAAAGAAATGTTCAAATGTTGTTAAGAGACAATTACACAGAAGAACCGAGTTTCGACCAAACACTAATTTGCCGGAAGGAAATTCCAGTGCAGTCCAGCCTACTTTAAGCGTTATCCGTGCAACCCACGTTTCATGTTCAAGACATTGGGAATAATTGTTGGTATCATTCAGTTGGAACGTTTCCTTTCGAATTTACGCTATTACAGTAGACCTACGCTATTACAGTAGGCCTACGCTATTACAGTAGGCCTAGAACATTGTGACTTTCAAAATCAGTCAGTAACTATCGAAGAAAGACAAGCGTGTAGCTTCAGTCGTTGAAATGATTTAACATTCTTTTTCACTTTTAACAAGCCACCGGCAAGCAACCATCCAGGGACAATACATTTTTCCTTATTAAAAAGACACTCCTTGTTTAAAAAAAAAAAAAAAAACTAATTGCAGTCACTAACGGTCACACTTAAAAATGGAAAATCTCTTTGGCTCTCTTAATATTTTGTTTGATTCTTTGCGATCAAAGTAACTTTAAAAGTGGAGTAGTAAATACTATTCTTCCTATTGATAGTGTAATAGTGGCTTCTAATCTCCACAACCAACCCCTTGCTAAGCCTATTCGTACACACATCCATGCATAAGCTAATTTTCTGGAGATATACTTAGATAATTACAAACAAGTGCTACAGTTTTTTTTCTTATCAACAGATTATCTCTTTTCCTAAAAAGCGAAACAACATAATATAACAAACCCACACTCGGATATAACAAACCCACATCCCTCTTTAACAAAAGGAAAGAAAAAGAAGAAAAGGAACGTACATAGTTTATCATTTGATTGCTGTTACAAGTTTGTATTGTCTATAGTTAACGGTTACCACATTGTAAAAAAACACTTTACACTAAATGGCAATCAGTTACCATACATACTTTTTTTTTTTTTTTTGGTAAGCTAGTGATTACCGCCAAGGTTGACAACACTTCCGCTCCTCTAAGGACGAGACCCGAAGATCCACGAAGCACGAACAATGGTATTTGCCCGTAGAATGCTCGTGAGCGTTCACGAGGAGAGTTTCCACTATCTGCTCGCCGTGGGCAGGGCTGCCCTAGATCATTGCACCTGGGCCAGGGGCCCAAGGAGCACCGAAGATATATATGAGATTCGGACGTCATCTTAACATGAAACTCTATGCCATGATCTACTACAATCATCGCACCAAAGGAGCATTGGTATCCATTTAGCACTGTAGGAAAACTTAATAATGATTACGTTGGCGCAGAGGAATATATTAAAAACACATTAAAAAAATGATTGAACCATCAACAGGGATTCGATGGAATTATATTCCATTGCACCTTGGAATTTCCTAAATAGCTAATGTTCTTTTACCCAATTTTTACGCTCTCATATTGGTATCAATCTAAAGAAAATGTTACACACTTAAAATAAGAACTATCATTTAGTTATTAGAAAAGGAAAATTTAAGTATGGTACTTCTAGCCTTAATTTTGAACAGTTTCTGTTCAATCTAGAACTTGCGAATTGAATAGTTTGATTAGATATTTATTATACGATTTGTAGAGTTATCGTTTCCATATTTACCTACGGATTTGATGGAAATTCAGCGTCTCAATATCACATTTTACGTATAATGCAATTTTGTCATATTTGTATGATTATTAATAAGACAATCTACAAAATCCAAGGTGCAATGGAATGTAAGTCCTGGTCTCACACTTATCTTTATCTTAACTTTTGACTGAACACACCATTGGTCATATTTCTTGTATGCCATATACAGTATTTGCCATGCATTTCATATTGCTTGTGTGCCATATACAGTATTTGCCTTAAGTCTTCGTCTTCGGATATTCTCCTGTAATTTGGTGCAATTAGAACGATTCGTCAGAATCACTTATTAATAATCTTCATTACGCTTTCCCTACTTGCTACCTTTTTTTTTATTGTTGTTCAAAATAAAAATCTTTCCAGAGTCTGGGACATTTTGCAAAAAAGAGACTGTCCCGAAGAAAAAGGGGTTGAAGAATAGCCTAATGTAATAATTTAAATCTTCTTCCTCTCATAAATGTGGTTTAGGTGATTTAATAAGATTTTCTCGCATTGTTTGGTTTAAAAGATTAAGAGAAAAATAAAGCCACTCAAACATATTGTATCATAGTTGATATGCTTTACCAAGCACACACACACTCATATATATATATATAGCAACAAAGTGTGTCGGTTCGTTGCATGGCATTTTGATTGCGGGGGTCCTCTGAGACACCCAAAATCACGTGACCTCATCACATTCTCTCACTAACTGTTCCCTCCTTCTCTTCCTTTCTCTGTTTCTCCACCAACAACCAGTACTGTAGCGCCCTTCCCTCCCCAGTTTTACAAGCTTTTTCTCCATCTCTGCTTCGCTGGCAAAGTACAACACACACATCTATACATATACATACAGTGGCACTAGTTTCCAAGCCAGTGGCGCATCCAGGTCACACCGCCAATGCAGAGAAGTAGAGACTCGCTTGCGACGACTGCATACATGCATACAAAAGTGATTGAGATACAGCAACGGATCGTCTCACTCTTATCTGCATTAACACGATCATCTTCACCTGTTGACTCTTGTGTTAGTAAGGGGAAAATGCTTCAAAATAATTTACTTTCAACACTACGAATATATATCCTTCAACGCCTTAAACTTTTTATATGTTCCAAATTTATATACCTCATGCGTCATTTGTTTCATGCATCATGTATGACGTTACAGTGGTTTGCAATTTCGTTAAAACAAAAGTAAACTAAATTACGAGTAGTTAATTTTGAGGCATGGAGTTAGTGAAGCTTGGCCTCCGAATTTAGAGTCAAAATCATTGTTTCTGGCTTTGAAAATCGTAGTTCGCTACCTCTGATTTAAAACTCTACTCGAATTGTCTTACAAGGTTGTATAAAAAAAAAAAAAAACATAATTCTGTACTTCTGCCTAGTATTAAACCTGAAATCACTCGCACTTACGGTCACGTACAGTCAGAAACAATATTAAGTTTAAGTTGGAGCTATCATTTCTTATACTTCCAACTTACACTTAATATTGCATCTGATTGTACAAGAGAAGCAATGGCGGATCTTGCCAGGAACAGGGGTTCTAGGCCCCCAGTTTTTTGACTGCCAAAAATAATTTAAGCTATTATTTATATATTTTTGAAAGATTATAGTAAGAGTAGCCTTTTATACTTTATTGGAATTTTTTTTGAAACATTATATATAGTTCGAGTTACAGGTTTTCTGTTACACAATATGGAAAATAATACTTGAAGTTCACAATATCAACGTCCAACCTAGCTATAATATCTGTCAGGAGAGAGTTAACTTGGAAACTTCTGCAGGACCCATGAAAAATTGTAAATCAATTTGAAAACAAGAAGTGCATAAAAGGATTTCAAATTAAAATGATTTGGAATGTAGCTATCATAGTCTGGATTCTGGTAATCCCCCCAGTTTTTACATTCTATATTCGCCACTGAAGGGAAGACAAAATCAATATTTTGTTAGGTTGTAATAGGCTAATGAATACATCCAATTATAGACGTATACAGTTTATTTATTTATTTGGACTTTTTAGTTTCAAAGCCACAAGAGCTGTGAGGCTACAACTTATGATCCGATACACGTATTCTTAGGGAAATTAAACCAAACTTTACGATAGCCGTTGAGCTATGACAGTGTTCTATAGCTTCGGATATACTTAGATAACTGATAAAACATTAATATAAAGTGAAACTGAATGTCATTGCAAGATCATATTACAAGCGGTAAGCGCACGCCCAGAAATATTTGTTTGCGCGGGTCTAAAGTTTGAGGGAAGGGTCCAAAGTTTGAGGTGAGGAAGGTACTACAACACAATACCTCTATGTAATATTGAAATAGAACCAGTGTTATTCTACACCCGAAAAGACAATTACTACATTCTCAGAAAAAATATAGAACGAGATTGTTTTTATAAGAAGATAACGAAAACAAATGAGGCATTAAAATCAAATCTTTACGCTATATCAATCATCTTTCTGCTAACCAAGTATATTTTCATTAAGAAACTGTACAAATGTATGTCAAATTATGAAGTATTTGAGAGGGACGTAATCTCGGTGCACTCCCCGTGTGCTGCACCCCTGATAAGCGGTAAATGTACGAAATCTTAATCTTATTTATAATACCAAATCACGTCAGTCTATGAGTAACACTATACCTGCAATCGTATACAATCTGTTTAAGAGACGTGTATAGATTACAAACTTAAGACAGGGGTCTATTAAAAAGTTAAGACTTAAAAGAATATATATTCTAAGTATTGAAGTCAAATTATTTTGAAGTGAATTTCCCTTCGTAAATACAAGTGTCAACAGATGAAGATGATGGTATTAATGCAGATAACAGTGAGACTAACAGTTGCTGTATCTCAATCGCTTTTGTAAAAAGGCAAGGGAACGAGAATTTCTCAAAATAAACGTTTCACTAATGCATAATAATAAACAGTTATAGTATTAGATGTAGCTACATGCGCCATCATTTGCCTGTCTCACGCTAATAGATGTTGCTACCTGCGAGATATGATATTGGACTTTGAAGTGGTTGATCGGTAAACTCCTATTAAACCAATATATAAATATGTTAAATGTAACCAATTAGGTGTTTTAACTAAGCACCTATAACAGATTGTACAACAATCCAAAGGCTTGGCTGCAACAACTACGCTGACAAGAATCCGTTATTCAAATAGCGCTCTATTGTACAAATATACCGATTCCGTAAGTTTACTACGGAAATCTGTACGGAGTATATTTTATCCATATACTACATACGTACTGCCTTCTCCCTGCGTAGATGTTACATCATGCCGCTGCGGTATGTCTGACATCTAATGGTCTTCCGTATATTACATACCTCAGCTATATGTTATATACGCACATCTGTATGTGAGATCCTAACCGCATATATACATTTCTTTTGTTTCATACGGATAGATGTAATACTTACATGTTAAGTAATATTAAATGCACGCTTTCAATTATACGTTTTCTGTAGGATGCTATATACGGTTGTACGTTAAGTCCAAAATCTGCAGGATTTATGCATGTAACCTACGTTTTTACGTATGCCACATACGTTTTTTTTTTCTGTGTGTCGTATGGTGACTACGAAATTTTAGATTTGAAGAGCAAACCAGTTCAATTAAGATAGTTTAATTTCCTCATATCAATCAATATGAGCCAAAAGATATAGACGATGCATCTAGAGTTAACTACAAGACAAGAACCCAATGCTGTCTCTTCTCGAAAAACTGTTGCAAAAGTGATGTCTCGAGTCTCGGAAAGTGCCTCTGTTTCTACTTCGACGGGAAAATTCTGTCTGGTTTGGCCCCTTCTTAGCTAACTTAAGTGCGAGTGTATTTAAATTGCCTTACGAAGAATAGAGGAAGAGAAACAAACATATAAGGAAAATCACATATCCACGAATAAGTAAACCATTTGTGGTACGTGTAATTTACAAGTTTGTGTTGTAAATTAAGTTCATATTACATTCCTATAAAGCGAAAGGAAGAAACATTCCGCATTATAGTATCTGTACAAAGCTAGGTCGAGTGAGTTCTGGAAAAGCAATTTATTAAGTGGCGTGTACTTTCAATCAGTGTTTCTTTCAGAAACAATGTTCCGGGGGGCCACACTTAGCATCCCGGGGGGGGGGGGCACTGCTGATACTATTCAATTTATTATTATATTATAGACCTTATTTTTGGTCTGCTCCGGGGAGGTACTCTCAGAGCTCCGGGGGGCAGTGCCCCCTCCCAAAAAAAAAACAGGTCTGGAAGAAACACTGCTTTCAATGCGTGGATACGTGTTAATTTTTATTTCGCACTGTAGTAATAATTGTCAATTAATTAATTTCCTAATTCTTACTGAAATAGAAATGTATTATTGATTACATAATAAAGCATACAGCTCGCATTACGGTAGTTATATAAAATTGACATCACTAGGCTCAAGTGTTACTATTCATGTTACAGCATTCGATACTTGAAAAGTGTTCGTAATGAGTTTCCAATCCTAGTTTACTGTGAAAACTGCCTTACTCTACAAAACGATCTCTCCTTGCTAATCTAGTGGCGCATCTGTTGTGCATGTGTCTCCAGGTTTGATTCGGAGCAGGAGAGCATTGAAAGAATTATGGTTGTTATGTTTCTACCTTACACACTGGTGAAAAGCGATATTAAACTTCAAGAAAGAATGAAACATGTCCAAACATGTCTTACTGAACGGCTATGCCCGTTTATCTGTCGACAAGTATCAGACCAGAAACGATAAGACATAGGAAGAATCGGTTCTTTGTTATAAACTTAGCCTCTAGGTACCACCTCCATCTCTCTATCCCAACCGAAAATGGTAGAAAACTGGATATCGCAATATTTAATTACAATAAAACAAAACTTTAAAAAAGAAAATTGGTGGATTAGAGTTTAGCATCGTAGCTATATGATACATGGACCTACAGCTTATATAGCCTCGCTGTTGAACAGACGCTAAATTTTAATCAACCAAACATTCTAACCAGTTTTGCTCTATTATGGTTAATATTTTAATATCCAGACATGAATTTATAGCTTAACGTGGGGTCCAAACCACATGAGCTCTCACCAGGAAAACTGGGAAAAGATAGCATGGAACTGCCTTTCTATCTCTTCACCGTTCTTACTACAGTACAACATTAATACCGGAAGGAAATTAATATTCACTTTAACTGTATCAACTGGTTTCCGTGTTAATTCTGTTGACCAAAAGCGCCAATAAAGATCGGGTAATTGGTTTCTGATGTGAATTCATCATCTTTTTAAAAAATCATAAAAATCATATTTACAGAAACATAAAAATTGCAATTATTTCAAAGAATATACCTAGGCGGATAAGTATGCTGCAATATCTGCTATGAGAATACAGATTATTTTGTATCTTTTTATATACCTAGAGCTAGCGGTTTGGCATTTGTTGCTGTGCAATAAATGATAATGAGAATGAGTGTAGATACTCAAACGTTTCTTTGTTTTACCCTTGATTTCATGTTATATTTTCCTTAACACATTTTCATATGATTTGCTTATCACGTTAACCTTCGATTCAGAAAGAAAGGAAACATAATTTTACATGATAAATGCATTTTCTACAATCTGTGTTACATTTAGACGTTTGTTGAATCTTTCGGAGAACAAACGGAATGGAATTGATCACGAATCTATAAAATAGATTCCCTCCCCCCTTTCGATGCATTGGTTGGTCCGGGCACGCATACATACGTAATACCTTGTTTTACGCTCTGGCTCATAAAATTTTCGTTTGAAAGCACGAACCGAGTGGAGACTGTCTTTTGGTTGAAAGATTCAGGTTACGGCTTGCTCCGTGAGTGATTTTATTTCTCGGTTGAGTTCCGGCTCTGGCCTGGAAAGGCTATAAATTTAATTAAGGAAATATCTTCAAGTATTCAGCGCATGGGAGTATCCAGTACGAGTAATAAAGGGACGAAGATAATTAGCCTCATTATGAGGCACTTCTCCCTCCAAGCGCATGGAAGAGCGTTGCTGATGAGACTCCCATTCGGTTATTATGCCTTTGTGTGAATATTGTTTTACAGATTCAAGGTGTGTAATTGACAGGAGAAATTCTCAGTAGAAACATTTTCTTATCTTTAAAAATAAGGGAATAGAGTAGTCAATGTAGAAAACTATAACTAAGCTAAAATCTCTGGTTTTCGTTGCGATGGAAACAGCTATTAGATTTGTTTGGTGGTAATATGAGTTAGAAACAAATATAGAAATATGGAAGAAGTGCTATAAGTTAATAACTGAACCATAAATAGATATCATTGAAATAATCGATTTATCTTTTTGATTCTATGGCTTTTTAACACTTTCAGTATTTTTCGAGAGATTTATTCACCTAATCATTGGTTGATTTCAATCCCAAACTATACGAATAATAGGTTTTTTTTTGTTTTGTTTTTTAAGTCAGAAAGAAAATGTACACAATGGTTGGAGTGCAGTAAATTGCGTTTGAACGAATTGTTTTTCTGTGACGGTATTCCAAGACAGAATAGAATTTAATTGTTATAATCACGAACATGGGCAAGAGATGAAATTTTCCAATTAAAATAACTTAATTTTGTGTAACTTATAAATAAATGTTTAGGAACTTATCAACAGAGCGACTAAACATTGATCGAAAATACTGCCGACATGCCTTAATGGTACTGTTATGAGGATGAAGCTAGAGATTAAATACTACAAAATTTAGTGCCATAAAAACACATGTATTATTATCATTTTTTAAAAGAAATGAATTGTTCGACATAGTAGCATGTTTTATATTTGAATTTAATATTCTTTTATTTAACATTTGATTGAGCGTTTAATGTAGTGTAGTGAATTTGTGTATGCAAGGAATATTTTTTCTCACATTTAAATAATAGTGAATAAACTCATCAAATTTATTCTGTGATTGAAGAATGGGATGTTGAATGCTGCATACATCCGCTACCTTTCATCACTGTCTTACATGTTCATCAATTTTACATTGCAATTTATATGATAAAAATATATTAATAACATTACTTAGCGATATACGTGACTGGTACCTAGGCATATTGATAAAACCTCAAGTGAGTTTAAAAAGGATTTTTAAAAAGAAATAAATAAAATGTAGCACGATTGCGAGATATGTAATGGACTTACAAGTTAGGGCAGTCCGATTTTCATATATTAATAGGTATTTGGTGTGTACTGAAGACTGTAAGTATGCTGATGGATTAAGATAAATATTATGTATGGTAATTACTAAGATATAATAAATCAATAAAGTTCTACTTGAAAAAATACGGTGTTACCTTCTTTACCATATAGTTATTTAGTTACACACACGATTCAATGTTGTGCCCGCGGTCGCTCCAGGGTAGAGCGTTCACCTCTGGTGCATGGGATCCCGGGTTCAAACCCTGCCTCCGCCAAGTGAACTTTGTGGTGGACAAACACCGTGTGCGTGCGTTTTCTCGATGTTCTCCCGTTTCCTCCCACTTTCTTCATTCCACCATTTCATTTATTTCTCATCTTCACCGTATCCTTTAGCTTCGCCGGCATAAACGTGGGACATAAAACTGAATTATTTCATTTCATTTCATTTCACGACTCAATGTTCGAGTTCACTTGGCTACGTGAAGAATCACGTAAACAAATCACAGTAATCGGAACAGTGAATGGCACTAACATTATTCAATCAACAGTTAATTAGTGATAGATACATTTATAAAATATAAGTACAAAATGTAGATTCATTTTTAGGAAAGTGCGTGTGAGAAACAAAAATAAACGAAACTAATCATTATTATAACTTTAGTATTGACAGTTAATGTTCCAAAAATCATTCTAATCTCTATGGGATAAGCCTACCATAAAAATAAATGTATTTCATCGAGAATAAAGCTTTAATAACTTTTGCTAACTAATATTACATATTGAAGAATATATTTTAACTAAAATTTCAAATTAAGCATTCATTTATCATACAATATTTTTAATACTAACTTGGAAGCAGAAATCTTACCGCAAGTATATTCGTTGACAACATTTTACAAAAATCCATAATTTGGATTTAGTATTTCATGAACAAATGTGTTCTTACCTCTACGTTACATACTTTCACCATATCAAAAAAATTGGGGGGGGGGGGGTAAATTGATGTAATATTTCTCATGTAATACATCACACAAAAATAATGTAAGGCAACTTTAAGCTAACACGTTTAGTTATGATTACACTTTTCACATTGAATACCAATAAAAAAAAATATATCATTAAATGTCACTGAGAAGCCGACCATTTTGCAACATTTAAACAGACTACGAAGAAATGAACTGTTGAACGAAATATAAAGCGATTTCCTTGATAACTAAAGCCGGTACTGTTAATACAAAAATAACTGTGAAAGGGTCAAATTGAATGAATACGCATAGAACTGTTTGTGCCATAAATTATAATAGAGCCGTTAAGTTTAATTTACTTATCTAGTGATAGATTATTCTATTACAAAATTAGAAAATAGTCAATTTAACTAATTCATGACTGCACACACAAGAATGCTATTGACAATTATTATGTACAATTACGGTAATTTAATCTGTTTTCTTCTAACAGGCAGATTCAAAACTTATGATTGTGCCATCTTGGTTACATCATACGGTGTAAATATTATCTTTATTTAATCCAATACTATTTTAATACAAACTCACTGATGTAGAGTGTTTGAACTAAGTAGGTACCTCAATATAATTATAACTTAAAAGGGTTTAAAAAAAGAAAAACGATAATTGAAGGATATTTTTTCTTTGTGTTTAAAACAAAGTAGCCTATAAATCGCAAATATTACTCTCCTTCTTCGTGTTTAAAACAAAGTAATCTATAAGTCGCAAATATTATTCTCCTTCATCGTGTTTAAAACAAAGTAGCCTATAAGTTGCAAATATTATTTTCCTATTTCGGAATAATATTGATTCATCGTGTTCTAACATATTATTCTGTGAAATATATCGTAAGAGAGTATTTAAGATCAGAGTAAAGTAGAATAAAATGTCAACATAAATCACTCATTTACAACGATTGCCATGGGATTGTCTTTCCTTAGTCACGGTCTAGCTGTGCACAAACTGAGTAGGTGTAACATTTGTCGTATACTCGTATGGTTTAATTATTTGGGAGATATAGTTATCCTGTTTATTATAAGTGATCATTTCTTAACAGATATAGTAAACAGCTTTATCAAACACCAAGACATTTTAAGGCAGGAATTATTACACTCGAAAGGCGATCCGGTGAAGACTGGGTTGGAACGAGCACTCAGTATTTTTTTAGCGCTAGGTTTAATATCTTTCCGGTGATTGAACCCTGAACATGTAAACACAAAAAGAATGCATATTAATAATTTTTTCACAAATAAACAGTATGGATAATATTCTATAAAATAGCCCACTTTATAGGCCCAATTTGTACATGAAACAGCAAACTTTATTATTAGTATGAAAAGACTGAAGTCTTCTTCAGACCTGCATTTTGAATAAATTCTTGATCTCTTTGAAGTATTAACTTCTATAACTCAATTTCTTAAAAAAATTAAGCTAATGTGAGCATCATTCACTTCTTAATTGTATTTAATATCTTTATTTTCTCTCTCTTTGTAGGTAAGTTTAGTTAACCCTGAGCATCACTACTGAGGCATTGTTTAGCTGCAATTTACGTAAGTAGAATTCCACGTATTATTTACATATCAGTATGTATACAGTATTTGTTTTTCATACCTGCACTGCTTTTGCACTGGAGGAAGAATAATGGATGCATGTGGCAAATGAGAATAAAACATGTTAAAACAATGGCTACAGCAATTAAAAGCTACATTTGAAATTCTATATTTGAATATCTACATTTGAAATTCGTGGTACTGGGTATGTAAAAAACTAGGTCTTTATTTTTTATTTTTTAAATTTAGTTTACGCTATCGTTTTGAGAATAAACACTAAATATAAGGCATTATGCTGGCACTAGTAGTCATAATTAGTATTATAACTTAATTCTCACATAGAAAATAAATCTTTATACATATAAAAATGGATGTACATATATGTGTATGTGTGTGCGAGACTGTATGCCATTCTGGAACGTCTGGAGCAATTTTAACCAAACTTGGTACATGTATTACTTGTAGCCTGTAAAAAAAAGTACTGTTGGGGTACGACGCCCCAAACACACCTAGAAGGAGAACGACGGAAGGACATATAAAATGATCCAAAATGACCAATACTAGTGTGGAATTCATAGTTGTCGGGGTCCATGAGCTGATTGGTGACAGTTTCGATGCCCTTTAACTCCAAGTTTAGGATTCTTAGTAATGTTGACTCCCTAGCTTACCTAGGGGAAGTAGAAGAGGTGTTATATAAAAATGATCAAAAACGGCAGATATTGATGTCAAATCTGTAGTTTTCGGGATCGCTGAGATGAATAGTGACAGTCCAGATGTTGTTTAAATCCAAGTTCAGTCCCCATTAGTATCCCTAAGGGGGAATGGTGATATGAAAAAAAATAACCAAAAAGGACCTATATTAGTATCGAATGCATAGTTTTTGGAGTCCCTAAATTGATTTGGGACGCTCTCTATACCATTCAAGTTTACATTTAACCCCCAATAATATCCCCAAAGTAATGAGAAGGGGCTAATATGTTAAAGTGACTAACAAACGAACGATAGTAATATCGAATCAATAGTTATCGATGTTGCTTAGATTAATAATTACACTTCCCATAGCTTTAAAGTCCAAATGCAGCTCCCATTTGTTTGGGAGGTGAGAAGGGATGAAAAAAAATGACTCAAATGACTGATAATGTCGCATCCATAGTTTGGGTTTGCTAACCAATTAGGTTACAATCGCGATGACATTTAATCACATGTTTGGACATGTCAGCTCTCTATATTTGAATGTATATGTATGAATGTATATTCCAGCGTAATTCCGGAACGTCTAGAGTAATTTTAAGCAAGTTTGGTAGATATATGACTTTCAATCTGAAAAAAATAATATGGGAATAAGACACTCGTATAGGTGGGAGTTGGAAAGATTGGGTGTGTAAAAATAGTTCAAAACTACCGATTTGGGTCGTGAAATAAATAGTGACGCTACTATCAACAGGGAATTTTGGAGGTAAAAATGACTGAGGTTTATATCGAATTCATAGTTTTCGGGGTCGGAAAATCATACTGACCAGTACCTAATGACTTTTGGTAGATAGTACCCATTAAAAGGTGTGTGTGTGTGTGTGTGGAGGGGGTAGAGTGTTTAAATATTTGTGCCGAAAGTAGAGTATCTTATCATTATGCTTTCATTGAAATAAATATTTTAAGAGGGAAGGTGATTTAAATATTCCCATAAACGTATTCTTCCTTTGCTTGTAGCTTAATAAAACTTTATTTATTTCATGATTATATATTGGACAAAACAGACGTACATTTATTGGCATTCTTCTCATAAGTGATTTACCCAATTCATTCATACGTTGTGGGGATTCGTGAAGTATTAGTAACTGCGAACGCATTTTCGTGTTTGAACATGAAAATGGATTTTAGATAGTAACATTGGTGACTCTATTTTGTTGTCGGTTACTTTATGCATATGAGCACTTGTTAATATATGAGATCTCAATAACTTGGTCATACTTCAGCAGTGCTTGTTTCTGGTTCTAAATTTCATATGAGGCTCCTTACGACGACGAGATGAGACAGAAGTTTAGTGATAACAGATAGCTCATTCAATACAAACAGATGAACTTTGAAGACAAAATATCATTTTCACGACATCTTTTCGGGGCGATGTAACTTCAAAATATATCTTCGTAAGCAACTCTAGACAGCCATCCTTGCTGGTCTAACCAAGCAGTCTATTCTACAGATCGCAAGACAGTCCATTATGAGCTCGAATTACATTGAAGCATATGAACACTTTTAACTGTCTTCAAAATTTCTGTGTTTGTGTCCCTATCGTATTGGATTAAATACAGTGAGAAAGTAGTCCTGACCAGTTGGGAAGAACTTGTCTATATTGACACCATAAAATTTTGCTTAAACCGGAATGAGTTATTCACTGTCCGTATCGAATACCAATTTGCTGCTGGTCTCACACCATCAGTATATTCGAGCTGCTACCAAAATGCGGTTGGTGCAGACATTGAACCTATGTAAAGGGTCTTTGGACAGGGAATGCACTTGTAGCAGAGTAGCATTAAAAAAAAATAAACATCCGGACATATTGACAACGAACGCAAAAGTGTGAACGGACAGAAAATTTTAGACATAAATTTAGAAATGTTGGACGTAACTCATCTCTCGTGTCAGGCTGAATGTTCTGGACGTGAGTAGTCTATAAACAGCAGCCTCTGCCCCTACTCCTTTCCGAGGGAACACAACCTCTCCCATTATAAGATTGCCCTTGTCCCAGATTGTTTATTTATTTTTATTTTATTTATTTATCAACACAACAGGCATACGCCCAATTGAAGTGTTGAAATATTATAATTCGTCTTTACAACAGTTTTTTCAGTGCTTTACAGGACATTCTACATATATCAATTTCGTCATGTTTTTGACATGATTTATTATAAAAGGAACAAGTTCTCCATATTGGTGACTTCAGCATTATGTTGGTTCTAGCCTTTTTGCAATAAAAGAGACCTGTATTCTTAGTTCTGGTTCTAACTAAAGGAACATGGAAGTATAATGAAGATATAAAGTTTGAACAATCGAATTCATTTTGAACTATGAGGAATACCAGATCAGTAATATTACGTCTTTGTTGTAATGAGTATATATTTAAATTGTCTACCAGTGTGCTATGGCTATTTTCTATATCCAGTTATTTTGTGTATCAAATATCTTAAAAATTTAGATTGAACTCTTTCAACTTGTTGGCGATATTTTTGTTTTGAGGGGTTCCAAATCACAAAAGCATAGTACAACTTGGTGCATACATATGAATAATACATTTTTAAAAGTATTACAATATTTCTGAAGTCCTTACCATTTCTAATTATGAATCCTAATAATTTAAACGCATCATGAGTAACGTTCTCGATGTGTTTAATGAACGTTAATTTAGAATCAAATGTAACACCTAGATGTTTAACTGTATTAGGTCTATTTATAGAAGTATTAGTAAGCTTTTAATCATATTTAAGGGTACTTTTGTTTCTGGTGAATGATAGGCCTACTACTCGCAATACTCTCTAAATCCTGTTGTAAATCAAGACAATCATGCACAGGTTTTATCTTGACGTAAATGTTAAGATCATCTGCTAACAATAATTTTTCACAGTTGGGTATATGATCTGGAAGTTAGTTAATAAATAATATAAATAGCAAAGTCCCTAGGTTGGAACCTTTAACTCGAAATACGCATCGAAATGCTCGAAAATTCCTGATAATTCGAAATACTCATCTGACTTAAACTCTTTATAAACAACTGTGTGTTAACGTTCACTGAGATATGATGAAAAAATTGGCGAGGGCTGAAGAAACATTATAATGATTTAATTTGTTAAACAGTATTTTATGACTGACTCTGTCGAAAGCCTTTTCAAAGTTGATATATATATTACGTCAACTTGGCATCCTTCATCTAACGAGTTAGCTATAAAGTTAGTGACTATTGCTAAATTGGTAGTTGTTGATTTGCGAGTAACAAAACCATGTTGGTAGGTTGAAATTGCTGCTTTAACATGATCAATAATCTGTTTATATAATATCTGTTCAAATACTTTCGCAAAAGTACACAAAATTGATATGGGTCTAAAATTAATAATTTCACATTTATTATTAGATTTAGGTATCGAGCAGACCAACGTGGATTTCCATTTATCAGGGAAGATGCAAGTTTTAATGGAGATGTTAAAAGCAATCCCTAGGGGTATTTAAATATGTCAATACAGCCTTTGATTATATACGAGGGTATCCCATCAGGTCCTACAGCAGTTCTGGACTTTTATTGCTATTGCTATTTTTATTGCTATTTCAATTTCATGCAGGTAAATTTCATTAACAAACAGAATTTCTAGGATTTCATTACCGTTACTCGATAAGACGTTTGCCATAGTCACACTTGGGTCTGATGAAGAAGGGCACAAATACAGAGGCGAAGTATTGAACAAAGATATAAGCTCTTTCGTCATTACGATGGAGGTCCCGCCCTTCAAACTTCAATGTGCTCCCAGGGAGATAACTAATCCTATTTTTAAGTAGTTTTAAAGTTCTATGGGATTATTGTTAATATTTTCTTCTGAATTTTGGATAAATGTGTTGTATGCTGTCTTGATGTATTGTTTAATATCCTTACGCAATTCGTCAATTTTTATAAGTGTTCATATCGTTGGTAAGTTTATACTTGCTATGGTACTTCGCTTTTGATTTCAGTTTCTGAATAATTTCCTTCGAGAACCAGCAAGGAAAGTTGTAACGTGAACACTTGCCCATACCATTTGGTGTTTGCCCGTTGTTGAATGAATATCTACCGTACACAGTTCTGGAGTAAATGCTATAGGTATAGCTAATGCTCGTTACAGTACCAAATTCCATTAGATGTTGTTATTTAGGCTAATTCTCGACGTACACCATGTTAGCCTATAAATACTTGCTTCTTTATTTTTCTTATCGTAAACCGTGGTCGATCTCAGCTCTCAGGAACATTTTCTTATACTTAACAGTTAATGTCCTAGTGTATGTACAGATTATATGCTGTGCAATTCTGCACTCCCAAGATGGCAGTATATTCCCTACAGACACGGGTACGTAAGTGTAATCCAGCTGACTGTCTGCGTTCGCTGCATAGTGAATTCTATTGTCACGCTCTTGGTCTAGAAGTTAACTGATTAGGCGCTTGCAGATTACAGGGCAATTTTTCTCTCAGTGCAGAATATTGAATGAAATGCACTAGAAGGCCATGGAAACAAGTATCCCTGTTGAGTTTTTTATTATTAAAAATGCGTTAGCGTGTATGTCTTTGATGCACAAGATCATGGGCTCGTTTTCCCCTAGGAAAGCACTTAACGCACTACAGTGGATCAGACCCCAATTTAAAAAATAGGTCTTATCTTATATAGCCTCGTGGCTGACCAAGGTTGTAAACTGTAGATCAATAAATCCAAATAAATTAATTAATAAAGCATTTCATTTAAAAGAAATCATCAAAACTTTTATTGAAATATGTCGGTGGAATTATATTTAAATTTTACGTAGTTATGCTTGTCATTGTCGATAAAATGAATCTGCTTTGTGTTTATATTAAGTATGCGATACTATTCATAAAGAGAAAAACAAAATATAAAATATTTACGTTCGTGAAATCCCATCCGTATAGTGAGTACGCTGGGCTAGTAAAACGCCGTCAATCTTTGGTGCCAGACGCCGCACCGATGAAAGAAGGTCAAGGTGAGCCACGTCTCATCCTCATATCGACTACGTGACCCAAGGAAACGTAATTAGGCTCTTCCCTACCATCTCGTCTCCTCCCAGACGCTTGGTTTTTTCTCTCTCTCGCTAATGAATCACGTTATAGCTAAAGCCTCCTGATCATAAAATGCCATAAATTAAGTAGCACGACTTGCTTCTGACTTTTCTCCCCTTCCATTTGAACGGATTCCTCTTCATAACTTCACTCAATACTCAACAACAGAAGAAGAAACCTGTGCTTTCTTGCAGTAGGTGAAGGGGAAAAATAGGACAGTTCTGCGTCTTGGGTTCATAGCTTGTTTGTGACAGGTCTGGCAATACAATTTTTCTTTTTTCGAATTTATGATGATCAATCAGATATACATGTATCACACATTAATTTAAGGGTTTGAGTGAAAACAGTGATCATTGTTTTGGATTTAAGGGTACATTTCGACACTTAACTAAAGCAAGACATTATTAGGTAAGTAAGATTTAGCATGGAATTACTATAGATATTACATGCAGTATCCCACTATTTATATCTAGGCATTACTTTGCATAAATACATATAAAGCAAACAATAATTTTTTGTTGCAATAAGCACACACTTCTCTGTCTTCATAGCGTGCATTTTATTCTTTGGAAACTCAAACGAAACCGCGAGATCTGAATTACGTATATCCTACATTTAAAATAGAATCCGAAACTACGACATAGGAAACGCTCGGTTATGCTGTAAATTTTTAAAGATAACAATCTGGTATTTACCCGGGTACTTCAAGAGTTATTAGGTCACAAACATAGTTTTATTTTTAGATAGATAGATAGATAGATAGATAGATAGATAGATAGATAGATAGATAGATAGATAGATAGATAGATAGATAGATAAATAGAAATATTGAAACAGGAAATACTAGATTTATACCACTTCCGGTTTTAGTAGGAGGATAAGGATAGAGATGAAACCCATTCTTGATTAGTAATGCACACGAGATGAGACAAGTAAATTTTGTGGGCATTGCTCCGATTATTGAAAAATTCTTTTTTACCTCGTCTCGAATCTCAAAACCCTTTCTCGTCTCACTTTGGAAAATGTCTCGTCTCGTTTTGTAAATTTATGTAGCTTTGGAAGTAAACTTGTTAGAATTGTTCACCTACTAATAAAAAAATCTATATACTACATAGGGGTAACTGTAGAAGAATAATTAGCATCAATCAAAAGAAACACGTATCACCCAGGTTCCAAAATTAAAGGTCATACTGGTACCCAAACGAAAATAAAAGTCAATCACAACACAGAACTACGAATAACTGATTTTAACAAGGTACATTTTCGGAGTATATATAGAATGCAAAGATACTGTCTAAATTTTTAAACACTTTACATGTACAAATAATGTAGTCCATGAAACTCCTAAAATTTCTGGCCTCGACTAGAACTTTAAAAAGTCTCATTTTCGAGACAAGACGAGATATTTCTCGTTTCTTGGACAATGCTATTCTTGAGATCTTCTACTTAAATTTTTAAGAAGTTTCTCGCTACCTGTTATCACCTTCGATCTATCAGCACCAATATTGAAAGCAGAAATTATAGTTCTCCCGCTAGCAGTAGAGGGTTAATAGGTAAAATGGAACCTATTCCTGTGACACTAAATGTATATTAACCATTTCTTGTTCCAAAGGCACACATGCTAACCATGTAGGAAAGAAGAAGCTCAGCCTTATAAGTGTTGTTATAGTTGCTATTATATTGATGCAGAACTCTTTTCTTCTAAAATAGTCGACTGGAAAAAATAACACGCAAGCTACCCGCATGTTCTACAGACTAGCATGGATTTAATCTGAATAAGTGTGATCAAGGGTGAAATGGGAAACGTTTTCCTACAAATAAATAATATAATTTTTCGTGGTTGTTAATATTTTAACCCTATAGAGTTGGCGAAATTTCAAATAAAGGCAGACTAACAAAGAACGAACTCATCTGTATTACTCTCTCTCTCTCTCTCTCTCTCTCAGAGCAATTCCAGTATAAACTAATTTTGAACATGTCAAAATCAGAGTTTTATCAATCTGATACTTTTAACAAGTGCTTTTAAGTAGTAAAGTATACAGTTTTCAGGAAAGCTGCAGACCACTTCAGTTAACACCGTCAATATTCCGGAGGCAATTTCTTATAATACCAAATGAAAGCAAAATAAGTTTTGCTAATCATACGCTTAAAAATTGTCTCGTTTTGGGTGTACAACATGGGTTAAAAGTCCGCGGCCTACGGATGAAAAAATGAATATTTGCATGTAAAACCAATTTTATTCTTCAGCATAATCGTGAAGTGAAATTCAATTTTTCCAACGGTTGTCTAACACTTTGATACCTTCCGAATAACACAAATTTGTAAGAAATTTGCAAAGTAGCTTCCGTTTCTGATATTATCTTCTTCTTGGTATAAAATCTCTTTTCCTGGGGGCCATTGTTTAAAGATAAGAAATAAATAGTATTCGTTACAGACAGATCTGCAGATAACAGTGGTTGGGGGAGCAATTTTTAATGCAAAGAATCCAATTTCATCATTACTTTTATGGATGAGTGCACAGGTATATTGCAGCTTAGAATAAGACCTTATTCTTCTTCAAATGTGGTCATTTTATCTCCTGGTCTAATTTATTCAGTAATGTAACATAATACTTGCTGGTTATTGCCTTTTCTTTTTCCATATAGTCGATGAAAATTATGCCTTGTGTGTCCCAAATCATACTCGATAAAATTTTGCTGCCCGAAAGTTGTGTCTTTAGGCGCTTTGATCGGTTGTCATCCGCTAGCAAACCACTCTTCAACCTGTCTATTAGACTCCGGTGTGTAATAATGAATCCACGTTTTATCAATTATCATCAATCGATACAAAATACTCCGTTCGATTACACTGAAACAACGCCAAAGCACTCTTCGAATGCTCAACATGCTGCTGTTTCTGGTCGATTGATAGAGGACGCGACATCCATCATGTGGACGGCTTTATCATACCCAAATGTTCATGTAAAATTTAGCACACGCATTCTGTTGATGTCTTTCTGATGTCAGCTATCGCACTCACTTCAATTTTTCGATCATGAAAACAATACGATGCATTTCCTTGATATTTTCTGCAGTAACTGCATCACTTAGTAATCTGAAACTTCAGCATCATCGGTGCATGTACAACTACGTTTAAATCCGGCGTATCACTTCTTTACGTTGTTGTACGCATTCTACGTTGTACATATACGATGAAGAAAATGTGTCATAACATTTTTCAAGACATTCCTTGGCTTGAGCAGTATTTTTCCCATTAGAAAGTAATGTTTAATCAAAACTCGAAATTCTTTGGAATCCATTTTTCTCACTTGGTACGAGTAGGATCGCAGTAATGTGTGTAACTCGTAAACTACTCAATGAAATGTTATGAAAGTTTGACAAAAGATTAGTTGAGTTGAAATCTTTTAAGTTTTACGTCCGACGGTTATGTCAGCTAGGCCCAAGGAGACGGTGATGATGAGAAATGAAGGAAATGGTAGAGTGAAGAAAGTGGAAGGAAACGGGAGAACCCTGAGAAAATCCAAGCAAACTGTTTGTCCATCACAAAGATCACTTGGCGCGAACTGGGATCGAACCCAGAGCCCATGCTCTAGAAGTGAACACTCTCTCAATGAGGATCGCGGCCCCTTATATATATACACGGGTTGTTAATTACCTATACCCATAAACTGTAAGAGGTGATTCCTTACATCAAAATAAGAGAAAAAAATCATATGGACTTGCAGTCAAAAGCGCATAATTTCAGAGTTAGGGCTGTCCAAAATCGCGAAAAAGCTAAATTTCGAGAGGCTCTATTTCGAATTCAAGAAGTTGTGAATGTTGGTCCTTATCAGCGTAAAAGAAGTCACGCATACGCAATCCAAAACTGCATATTTTATTAATGTTCAATGGGTGTACAGAGTGTTCCATGCAGGGTGAAATTCTCCGACATGCAATCAACCGAATTTTGAGATATACTCTGACTTTATGATTGGTCTAAAGTAGGCAAACGATAAGCCTTGATAGCAGTGAACATGGAATCCTTTGGCATGATGTCGGAATGTTAAGGGTCGTCAGCAGCACGGTCTCTCGTACTCGGGAAAACGCACGTTAAAAATGTTTTCTTTCACGCTTATAAGTGAAGAAAACGTGAAATATACCGTGACGATATACATTGATCACAAGTTATTCCGAACACACACACACACACACACACACACACACACACACACACACACACACACACACACACGCACAAAAAGGGGGGCTGATGTTTCCTAACACTTCTGACTTCCCTCCGAACCATTCGATGTCCATTGTTGTTAAGGCTTACTTTCTGCCTACTTTGGACTCTCCTTGAAATCAGCATATATTTGAAAACTCTACTCAGAGCATATCTGAGAATTACACCGTATAGAGAATACTCTGTACACCTATTGAAAATGGACGAAATATGCAATTTTGAATTGTGTATGCCTGGCTCCCTTTACGCTAATAAGGACCACCATCCACAGTTTCTGGAATTCGAAATAAGGCCTCTTGAAATTTGGCTTTTTCGCGATTTTGGACAACTCTAGCTCTGAAACTTTGCACTTTTCGTCATAGGTCGATATGAACTTTTTCTCTTATTTTGATGTGAGGAATCAGCTCTTACAGTTTGTCGGTATAGTTCATTAACACCCTGTATATATATATATATATATATATATATATATATATATATATATATATATATATATATATATATTTGGTCTAGGAATTAATTCGTGCGGGTGGACAAGAGATGGCGCAACGAACGGAGCGTCCCACAGTTCCGTGTATCCACACATGTGTTGCAAACCCCTGTCATCGCGTATCGTTCGTAGTATAGGGCAGTGGATTAAAGCGTCAACAACACCAGTTTGTAGTTAAGTGAACATGGCGCAATTTGTGCCTGATAAAGTGTTTTTGCGGTGTGTCCTGCTGCATTACTTTAACATGCAGAAAAGTGCGACTGAAAGTCATCGTATTTTGGTGGAAGTGTATGGTGACCATGCTCTAGCTGAGCGAACGTGTCAGAAGTGGTTTGCACGGTTTAGAAGTGGTGATTTCGGCTTGGCAGACCAAGAGCGAGCTGGACAGCCAAAAAAATTTCAAGACGAAGAATTGACAGCATTGCTCGAGCAGGATTCGTGTCAAACGCAGGAACAACTTGCAGCAGCATTAGGCGTTGATCAAACAACAGTCTCCAAACGCTTGAAAGCCATGAGAATGATTCAAAAGATGTCACATTGAGTTCCACATGAATTGAAAGACAGAGACGTTGAAAGACGACAAACCATTTGCGAATTGCTGCTTCAACGACAGAGCAGAAAGGGGTTTCTGCATCGAATTATTACGGGTGATGAGAAGTGGATCCATTACGAGAACCCTAAACGAAAAAAGGCCTGGGTGAAACCAGGTGAACCAGGTCCATCACAACCAAAACGAGATATTCACTGTGCAAAGGTTATGCTGTGCATATGGTGGGATATGAAAGGTGTGGTGTACTATGAGCTGCTGCAACCGGGTGAAACTATGAATGGAGAACGTTATCGACGACAATTAATGCGTTTGAAGCAAGCTCTGGCCAGAACACGACCAGAATGGGAGAACAGACATGATAAACTTATTGTTCAACATGATAACGCTCGCCCACATGTCGCAAAACCGGTCAAAACCTATTTAGAAAATGTCGGATGGGAAGTTTTACCCCACCCGCCGTATTCATCAGACGTTGCTCCTTCGGACTACTACTTGTTCGATTGCATGAACAACGATTTGATTGGACAGCGGTTTACTTCTTCAGAAGATATCGAAACATGGGTCTCTGACTGGATCGCTTCCAAGGATGAGGACTTCTTTCGCCACGGAATCCGTACATTGCCTGACAGATGGGCGAAAGTGGTGGCTAGCGATGGACAATATTTTTCTTAAGGTATTTATGTATTTTGTGTTTGTACTACAGCTTCAATGTGTGCGTACCAACCGCACGAATTAATTCCTAGACCAAATATATATATATATATATATATATATATATATATATATATATATATATATATATATATATATATATATATATATATATATATATATATATATATATTACTACAATGTGTTTTGTGAAAGGTTTCAGTATAAAATTTCAGTATTTTATTTTACACAAATAATGGAGTTCATTACGCATTGCTAGAACACTGTTTCTTCATAATTGATTAAAAGAGTTTGAAAAGTACAATTACATAAATACAAATAAAAAAAAATCCTGCTAATGATTCTTGGAAATAGTAGTTTCTTTGTACATTTTCTCCTGAAATTTTGTTTGAATGTCTCCTCTTCCTTTTATCATACATACACTCAATACAGAAGTTTACAGAACTCAAGGTGATATTTGAAAGTTTTCTCTAAAAAACAATGCCGTATCAATTTCATCCTACGTCAACTAATACTTTTATCCAATAACATTACACTTCTTACTTTCTTTCTATACACCAATTGTAGACAATGGACTACAGGATCGGGCTCATTAGACTCTAAACTATGAATGCTTCTTTTAGGACATCAAAGTTGACTAGCTGAAACTTTTTTTTGTTCTTTTGTTTTCGTTTTAACTTTCGAGACGTTAATTAGATTTGCATTGACATTAAATACTCTTATGCGGAACTCGCTGTAACAAGTATGTTGAAAAAAAAATACGCCCACGCGTCCATTAGTATAATGACAAACAAGTTAATGGCTTTGTTGTTGTCTCCTACTTAACAAAGGTATAAGTTCAAAGAAGAACAACGACTAAAGACTACGAGCAATCTTCTGATATAATGTCTTTTGTTCTGGTACCTTATAATAATAATAATAATAATAATAATAATAATAATAATAATAATAATAATAATAATAATAATAATAATAATTTATTTTAAACAAATTTGTGTACAGGATGTAAAGACTGATGTTACCATATGACAGACTTCTAAAAAGAGGCCATTTTTAGATTTCGCAAAAAGGATGTATTACTGGACAAAATTCTTAATGGAGTAGCGAGAAAACAATTTATACACTTTTACATGACTTTTACAATACCGATTATTGAAATATTATCTTTCCCTCGCACTTTAACTTGACGTAATGTATATATTTGTATATCTATCTTCTATATATAAAAATAAAAGTGATTACGTTTGTTACATAATAACTCTTGAACCACCCGACCGATCTCGATCAAATTTTCAACATTGATGAGGTTCGGGCTAGGGATGTTTTTCTATTATTTTACTTTGACGATGCAACGGGGAGGGGGAGATTGGAGATATATAAAAATAACCGAAAATGATCAATATTAGTGTCGAATCCGTAGTTTTCGGGGTCGCTGAGATGAGACACTTCCGTTGACGTTTATATTTAAATTTATTTTTTTGTCCAAATGAAACATATTCTGTCCGGGCGAAGAACGTATATTCTGCTAGTATATATATGTAAGCCAATATTACGAATCTTTGAGAAATGAAATCTCTAGTTTTACATCCCATGTTTATGGCATTTGGCTTAAGGAAACACATAATAAGTCAAAATGAATACTTGTGAAAGACAAGATGGAATGAGAATTCGGGGAGGAAACGGGGGAACGTCTCGAAACGCATGAACACAATGTTGTTTATCGCATTCTCGCACGACCAGAGATCGAACCAACGACCCCTCACACCAGATATAAGCGCTCTACTACATTTTTGTAATTAACTATTTTTCACTGTTAAATTTCAACCGGACTCGACTGGGACACGAATACAGAAGCTTTAAGGGTAGTTTGTTCCTCAGAGGACTCGAATCTTGATAGGTTTCACCTCACGATCACTCGACTACACCACACTGACACCACTGAGCCACCATGACCCCCACGAATCTCGCAAAAGAGGACAATTTCTCAATTTCCTAAAACTCTGCCTGTACCAATTTTAGGGCCAGAATGAACAGCATGTTTGAATAAAAGAGAAGGTATGGTAATCCTAGAAAAGATTAGTATATATTTCAAGTAATATACACGTGCTCCCAACAACATGTGCTAGCTGTAAACATACTTCAGACGATAACCACGTCAGAAGAAGACGTCGTTAACCATCATCAACGATCGTCAAATGATGAACATTTATCAAGTGAGCAACACTTCTGGATAAAAGGAGCAAGAACACCGCAGATGGCATCAATGTTCACCGATTGATCATCACTTCCACTCTCTAGGACTAGGGATGGCCACAAAGTTCCGGTTCCGCTGGAACTGGATTCGCGAGGAACCGGGTCTTGAATATCTTGTTTTCAGAACCGTTTCCAGACCTGGATCCAAAAGCCACAAAGACCCGTAAATTAGGCGCAAAGTTCACCTTCAAAACACTGCAAAGAGGACCACGTGCTTGTGCCCTCCCCGCCTATACCCGCTTGTGCCCCCCCAAAAAACGTTTTGGGCAACCAGTGGGTGTTTAGCCAAATGAGTTGGCCAGTTTTTCTGTTTAGCCAGTGTTTGCCAGTTACCCAGTTTGTTTAGCCAAATGAGACAAGCGGCCGCCGCCTGAGCACCTGCCTGTCGCTTCCACTATTTCATCTAGCACACTGTTCACAGCCTGCCAGCAGCTCGAGTTTAGCGTAAGGATGGCCACAAAGTTCCGGTTCTTGCAGATCCGGTTTTCAGAACCGGTTCCAGACCTGGATCCGGAAAACTGGTTCCGGACCTGGATCCGAAAAACTCAAATTTAATTCAAATGTATTGGCAGTTATTTGATGCACTCCCCTGAGAAAATCTTGGATCCGGCCCTGCATACATATATTTATATCAATTTTCGAACTGGAAGTGGTACATTTCTGTCACTTCCGGTTTTAAGTGAACCGTAGAGATGGGACCTGTTTTCGGGACTGTGAATCGATTTATGGCTATTTCTAATCGTTTTACTCTAATATCTGTCGACAGATGGGCATAGGAATACTCATCCCGTACTGTTTTTTTTTTTTTTAATAAGGGAAAATAATAGCTTGAAAGATTGAATTTTTAAAAAATCGATCGAAGTCGTGATTAATGTTTCTCCAGTACCACAGCCGAATAAATATTCTTAACTCTAATATGTACGTTATACAAAGGCTTGAAAATAAGAGGAGCAATCAAAAAGTTCTTGGAATGGTGTAGTAGTTTTAGCATTTCCGTGCAATCACAAGAATCTGGAACAGTACAGTCCTTGGTCTATCTAATTATGAATTTGACAAGAGTGAATATGTCATAACAGGCAGTGTACGAGTACTGTAGCTGAACGGAGGAATGTATGGTGATGACGCAACTTCACAAATTGAACAACGCCCAAACAACGAGTTGATGTGTTAGGATTTAGATTTCTGGGTTGTTGGTATCTATGGCCATTTAGCCTGTCACGTTTGAGGGATGACGTCTCTCGGCGAGCACACTATCCGAGGAAATGGAAGGAAGAAAGGATTAAGAAAGGAAGGAAACGGTCTTTCATCTATAAGTTGGGTACCAGCCTGCTCTTTGTCTGGTCTGAATGAGAAAAACCAAGGAAAACCTCATTCAGGATGGCTGGCCTGAAAAAGCTTTTTTTTCTTTCTTTTTTTTTTACACTCTTTCGACCGAGTGACTCCACCGGGACCGCTTGCAACGAAGGCGAGAGCGTTAGCGACTACATTCTACGCGGGACCACGCAAGTTAATGCGTAAATTGGTGAAAATATGCTTCAGAGACTTTGATAGCCTTGAAAAAAATGTTTAGCGACAACAAATGTTGGGCTCTTGCCTAAGCTAAAAATGAAAATTTTCCGTTTCGCCACTGCAGAAGAGATCAAAACCAACACGATGCCTGAACTTCGGAAGATACCAAAAGAAGACTTTCGTCGATGTTTTCAGCAATCGTGGGATCACTGTGACAAGTGTATATATGTGTGTTCCGAACGTAATTAAGTAAATGTGTAGGTATACTTATGTTATAGTAATAAAGAGCAACAACAAAATTTCGGGAAAATTTTGACTTCCCCTCGTATTTATATACTAGCATTCATAAAGAACTTTAACGGACTGGTGGTGGCTAAAACACTAGCATTTTCTAGTAAAAGTAGAGACTCTTGAGTACTTCCAAGTGATCAAATTAATCCCTATAGGTTCAATGTTTCGGGAAGGGAGGAATTAGAAGCTACAAAAATTCATTCCGTCTAATATGACTCTAAACAAGTTTAATTGCGAAACTACGTTAGACTTCCAAAATATACGAAGTTAGTAGTGAATTGATGAGCTTACCATTTCCGGTTCCAGTCGAAAGATAATGGAAGAGATATTCGTAAGACGCTGATTCAATATCAAAAATATTCCTCTAACCTCTACCGTTTTCGTTCTATGGGAATAAAATATGAGAAAAAAACACATGTAGTTAACTCTATCATTTCGGTTTTAATAGAAGAAAATGTTCGGATATTGAACCTACGTTTTTTAAGACGTTGCATTATATGAGTAGGAATCGATTTAGTGCTATCAGTGCTGTGTATTTCAGTGGTGTACTGGTCACTTGTGATATCCAGCAAAGAAATTGCTTTTGTCTACTTTGTACGGTTTGTTTCCTAAGAAAGTTATATCTATTCATCTACTCTTACTCTTTCTTTCATATATATATATATATATCGGGTGTACTAAAATGGCGCCCATGGACCACAGAGCATTATTCTATAAGTCAAAATAAAGCTATATATATTTGTATAGCTTTCTAGCCTTCGTCTGGAGACACAAAATGAAGTATGTGGCAAAGTCGCAAATAAAGAACCATAGTTATGTCGATGCACCAATCGATCAAATAGTTATATCAATTCTTTCCAGGGCAATTAAAGTCGATATTGATTGACATTAGCATCACTTATTAGTGTACCAATCGATTCAACTGCTTGTTGTAATCATAGAATAACGCTAATGGTTCCAAGTTAATCTGCAACGTTGCCACATTGTGAAATTTTGATTCCCCATAGCGGCTGAAAGAGGTCTCGGAAGGCATACCACCATATAACATTTTCGTTTTATTTTATCCTGTACAATATAGTGCTCCGTAGTCCCTGGGCGCCATTTTTAGGACATCCGATATATATATACAGAACCGGTTGCTAAAAAATAAAAGAGCATCATTCGATTCAATATTGAGGTCAGTAATAGTAAGACTTTATCCCTTTTTCGCTATATCTTCCAGTTTACGCTGTATGTGGAACAATACTGAAACCACCGAAAGTGGCAGATTTTTATCTTCCTGTTTTAAGCTATTCATATTTTATATGTATAGAAATGAATGTGTGTAAGTGTTTCAGCACAACACCAGGAGCAATTTCAACCAAAGTTGGTACTCATGTGACTTACAATCTGACAAAAGAAAAAAAAATACTGTCGGGGAAGACTTCTTTTGCTCCCCTAGGCGTAAGGGAGAAGGGATCACGTTTTTACAATAGTCCCTAATAGATTAGGCCAACCTTAAAACTATGTTGGTTGCATGCACAACAGGGGGTAACACTTTAATTGAAATTCGCATTCCACAACGTGGAGCAGGAGACATTCAGATATTTTCCATAAACCAATTCTCCCCGTGCAATGAATTTGTATTCCAGCCAGAGGTTGGACGAAAGTATGTATCTTCGTTATTTATTCTATTCAGTTCTTTATATTTAAATATTTCGCATAAACATTATTTTTTCAATGGGAAGAACAGACATTTGAGTTAGTAGGATATAAAGACTGAGTTTGGATTTATGTGTGGAACGTTGAATTACATATCTATATCTATATCTATATATCTATATCTATATCTATCTATCTATCTATCTATCTATCTATCTATCTATATATATATATTAGGGTGGAACTATATATTAGTACTATTCTTTATTGTACTTTAACGTCTCTTTTTTTTAGCACCCAGCCTACATGAAACGTGGACCGATTGTTTAAGGTAGAACCCGATCTACCGTGATGCGTTCAAATTTCAAGGGAATTGAACCTGGGATCCTATACATCGCAGTCGCTCGAGCTAGCCACTATTTGGAATTTTTAAAAATATATAGTGTATATAGATCTTTAGGAAACACTCTTTTACCATAATTGCATTCTGTGACAGAGTTAATTTAGAAATAGTTGTGTACGAAAAAATAACAAATTTTATCTCGGCAAATAATATTTAAAAAAAAGCATAAAGCACATTCAAACTTTAATTTGCTACAGAAACTGAAAATAATATAAAAGAGGCTCCTTACGATGTAAAAATTACACTAGGCCGGTCATACAAGGCAGATATGGAGTGGGTCTGTGGGTCAAGTGAGCCTAGATTTATGAGTGGGTCATGATTGGTCAGATTGGGTCATAGTTGGTCCAGTGGGTCCTGGGTTACGGTGGGTGGTCGGTCAGTGGGTTATGGAGCAAGTTTTCATTGACCCATGTCATCTCTGATACGAGGAACGTATAGGGGCCGAGGTGGCTCAGTGGCAAAGCGTTCGTTTCTTGTGCATGAGGTCCTTGGTTCGATCTCAGCTCGCGCCAAGTGAGCTTTGTAGTGGACAAACACCGTGTGCGTAGGTTTTCTCGGAGTTCTCTCGTTTCCTGCCACTTTCTTCATTCCAGCATTTCCTTCATTTTCATCATTACTGCCTCCTTTAGCCTAGCCGGCATGAACATGGGACGTAAAGCTTAAGGATTTCATTTCATTACAAAAGAGACTTGTAGGTACAATTTACAATTTACGATATATATCTACATATATAATATTAAACCTCTGGAATAGATTTGTTCATTAATGTAATGAATGTGCTAGTACACACGTACATGAAGACAAACGTAAATTAATTTTATTACTTTCTATGTAAATATATTCTATTTGAGAGTTAATAAATACCTCACAAAAATAAAGATATATTTTATTTGTGCTTTTTTCAATATTATGCTTTCCAACAAAATATTTGTTTTGTTTGGATTTAATCTGATTATAAAGTAAATATTTGCATTTGACGTTTTTATGGATACTGTCCAATCATCATCATATCGAAAGTTGACAGTTATTTACAAAAAAATCGGATAACAAAAAATCAACTTCGTTTAGTATGTATGCTGACAGAATGCACATTTATGAAACTGAAAAGTATATTTAATCAAAATGTAAACAAACTTTTTTTAAAAAATAAGTTGATGAATTATTGTTAAATCAGTGCCCCAATAATTGCAGCGTTTTTGTTTATCCATAGTACATCGTGAGTAGAAAATATTTATCTAGCTCATTTTTACTCTTTGATAATTGTAAAAATTTTCTAAAACAAATTAATCATATTTGTAAACGAAAAACGTTTCAGCGCCTCATGTTAATTTCTAATAGTAAAGCCTACAATACTGTTAAGAGTCTTCATCCCAGCGATAATAAAATACCGCTAATTTTACATTAACTATGTGATATCTTCAAATAGATAAAAGATAATTGAAATGTGGAACAAGAGCGACTTAGATAATATCATTTTACATGAAAAACCGTTATCACGACTCACTTATCTGCTTTCGATTTCGAGCCATTTTGAAAATCGGCATTTATTTTCGCGTTTCTAAATAGCTGAAAACATAAAGCCACTAGGTGACTTGTGATAACGGTACCTCACGCAAAATAATATTGTCTATGGCGCTCTTGTTCCATATTTCAATTATATTTTATCTATTTGAAGATATCACATAATTACTGTAAAATTAGCGGTATTTTAATTTCGCTGGGATGAAGACTCTTAACGTTTAACCCTGCGAGGGTCAAGCAGGTTACAAATTGTACCCCACTTATATTTTTGAATAATAATTCTGTAAGTTGTCCACCTCTGTTTGTAGCTGTCTTTAAGTAAATGAAGAATATAACAATGAAATATTTTTAATATATAAACTGTTATTTTCCATTTGAAAAATATCATTTTTAATTGGTGTTCAAAACTTTCAAACCCCACTCGGCACTCCGTGGAAATAATTTAGTAATATTATAATGCGCATTCGTTTACATTTGGGCTGGTACCACTGCTTCCTAACATACTAAATTCTGAGACGAATAATACTATATTAGTAAACATTGAAATTTTAACTTGGCATTGAGTATCGTTGTGTAGCAGCTAGCTAAAGCTCTAAAATGAATTATACAATTCTGACCAAAACAAAATTGAATCTGAATTTCTTGCATATGATCCTTCATTTGAGGAAATATTATGTTGAGAATTTATAAGAAGAAATTGACTACCAAAGTGACGAAAATAATGACTTTATAAATTCTCACGACCAAACGCATATCACAATAACAACAACAACGTTGGGGTCCAATTTGTAACCCGCTTGGTACTCCGAGCGTGCTAAAAAGCTTGGCCCTCCAAGGGTTAACGGGAAAAAATGTTTAAAGGTAAAACATATAGTAATTGATGGAGCTCATTGTGCTGAAGAAAATTATGTTTGTCAGTGTAAAAGCCTTTGCGTAATTTTCGAGAAAATTGAGGGGAAAAAGAACTATTTTTTGAAAATCTAAAATATGATGGAGTTCAAGAACCACGTCACCTATCAAGGTGAAAATGAAAGTGATGTTAAAATGAAGCTCTTCATTAGGACAGTAGGAGAACTACAGTACGTAATATGGTTAATGAAAAGTAGCCCAAAATTATGATTAACTATTAAACTACAATTTATATTTAACTCAAATATTGCCCAAAGATAAAACATATGCCAGTTGATCGATTAGATCAAGTTTATCAAAAACGCATGCTTAAAAATAGATTCTGATGCGTAGTTTCCAAGAAAATCGACCAAAACCAAACTTTATGCGCTTTAAAGTGTGTCGTTGTTTTTTTTTAATAATACTGAATAACTCTACTAGATTGGATTATCTATAGCTATATTTATTAGAGTGTAACATCAAATCATATGTCTTCTCCTAACAGTGACGCGCATACTACTTACAATAACAATAATAGATGTCACTACCTGCAATATTGCCTGTCTGCTTGACGCTAATAGATGTAGTTGGAGTGCATGAAATTTACCCATTTAAAACTATTTTGGCGATCTAATTGCAACTCGAAAATTATACTTAATTTTCCCGGGCGAGAAACGGATATAATCGCAATATTGAAATGTTTCGTTTCAGTTCTCTAAGTGCGTTAAAAGTGCATAAGGACAAAGACTTTCCTATATTTCGAATTCAAACTCTAGATGGCAATTTTCTTCAATAATTGTAGATAATTTATAATATGTAATAATAGAATATCTAATTTTATTATTCTGAAACTTAGAATAGTCTGTATTCTACATTCCAAGCAAATGACGAATATTTAGATTTTCGATTTTAGCTTTCCAGTTTAGCGTTCCTTTCAGTAGCGGAAACGTGGACCTACTGCTTAATGTGAGATCCGAACTCTATGAGCTACAAATTTGAATTGAATCCGGGTCTCCTTATTTTCGCATTAGTTTTGAAAATGTACGTGCAGTTTTTCCCCCTTTATGCCTATTTAGCTTATGCATAATTCCAGCATTGCATATGGAGAATTTAAAAAAAAAATCACAGCTTTCGGAGACGGATTTCGAAACAAGTATATTTCGGTTATGAAGCCAAAACGCTAACCCCTCACAAATGGAGAAGGCTACTTGATAAATTTCCTTTTGCATATCTTGAGAATGCTAACACTTCCAGGAGCTCATGTGGTTCGGATTCCACGTTAATCAGTAGGTCCACGTCTCACATAGCCTCGCTGCTGAACGGGACGTTAAACTCAAAATCAACTCAACTAACACTTCCGGGGCATAAAAATTGGAAATAATGAATGAAATATTGTTCTATGCCATATGTCCTCCTATGTTCTACGTCCATTATTTTTGCTCTCCTGTAAAATTTCTAAAATTGGACATAGAATCTTTGCACTCTAAGGACACGATATATCTATTCTTGTTGTGTCTATCCACAACGTACTAAAAGCAAAACTCTGGGAAGTTACGATGGTCCATTGGTAGAGCGCTTACATCTGGTTTCAGGTTTGATACCAGGTCATTTGGGTTCGTGACAGACGGCATTGAGAGAAAGAAAGAGGAGGAAGAGAGATTCAAATATGAGGACAAAGAGAGATACTTCACATATGCAGAATTGGAGAAACAAGTAATCGAACAGCACCAATATTGAAAGAATTTTGTATTAGGTAATACTTTGTTCGATTTGGAACAACTTCAAAAAAAAAAATATATATATATATATATATATATATATATATATAAGTAACTTTAACAAGTTATTTTCTGCTTTCAAGCGCTTTACTACTTTCATTTTCGTCTGCTTTCTAGTGCTTTTATTATTTTGTTCCTTTTAGTGCTTTTCTTTGAAGTCGCTTCATATCTTTTAACATCTTTTATGTTTTTACAGGTAATGCAATGTGTAATAACCTGAAATATGTAGTCCTATTTGAAAAACTACAACTTTATGTTCGATTTTCAACACTGTTAATCTTGTGGTATCACAGAGTATGCCAAAGAATGTCCCCCTTTCGATATTCGCATGGTGCAAGATTTCAGCGTTTTCTGTTGATTAGTTGAATAGTTACCAAGGTGTATCAAGTGAAATTTTCCACCCTGTATATATATCGATCATTGAATTGAAATTCCAAAAACATTAAATAGTAGATTATAAAGTAAACAAACTCTATAAAATATTCATTGCAAATTTAACACAATACATCCACTGAATGCGATTTGGAGGAAACCTCTTCAAGGTGTTTTGTTGAGCACTTTGGTTATCTGTTCTCGTTAACTAATAGTTCATCCAAGTGCCAATCTCTTTCAGTTATTTTGCAATTACAAACCTATATATGTTTTTACAAACACCCTAAGCTTATGTAAACATCGAAATAAACAATGCATCAAAAATCCACTGATGAAATTGGTAAACATTGAATTTTATTGAGAGTAAGAGATCCACAATTTTGCCATAATCGGATTAGCAGTGTTTCGGTACAATTATCTGACAGGAAAAGTTTCAAACGTTATTATATGCTGCAGTTGATTTATCTATTGAATTTCCAATACACCTGTCAAAAGTCATACAAAAGTAATTTTCTAAATACCATTTCAATTCAAATACCGAATGTTTGAGATATAATTGAACACACTTTAATATTGTGCTCAGGAGGATATTTGAATGCGGCTTACATTACAGGTGAATACGACTATGTTATTGAAATAATTTTTAAAAGATAAAACATGTTAAGGTTATTGTTTATGATAATACTCATTACAACTTGAAGAAATAATGGGCATATCCAATATGTTTAAATTATGATTATTGTTTTTTTTATAATATTACTCAAATTGCCTAGTTGTTACCTGCCGATAATTCTTGCAAGCAGCTATATTATACGGGTTCTCTCTGAATTTTCTGACATGTAAATACAATAAAGAATATTTTTATTTTTGAATCCTGTAGTTCCTCCCAGACTTATTCAGTGGAATCTGATCATTCTTATTGTCGATATCAAAGTGAACTTGAAACCGATGTATGAGAATCGATACGACCCCAATTATTAACTAACTCGATGGCTTAGGCACCCTCTCCCAGCCGCTGGGTCGCGCCGTCCCATGGGATGTGGTGCGAAATTCTGGCTATTAAAAATAAATTTACGGCATTCAGAAGCCCTTTAAGTCAAGAATTTATACGATACATTCTGTTTTTATCATGAAGTTTTTAATGAGTTAAAATCAATTTTGAAACAGGTTAGGCCTATATTAGTCAACGGCAACAATAATACCTAATTCTAACCTTACTTAAAGTAACATAAGTGTATTGTTATATTACGGATGTTAAAAAAGTGTGACTCCAATCCAAAAAAAAAAAAAAAAGTTGAGAAGTACTACTTCAGGAATTCGAGGATTTATTGCAGGAGAAAAAAGAGCTTTTGGTTCTTCTTCGTGTCGAACCAATCAATTTAGGATTGATACACAGTATTTCTTTAAGGTCTTGCTTTCTATAATCCCATTTCCTTCTAGGGTTACAGGAAGGTTTCTTTACCCAGAACCCTTCTAACTAGCATATTATTCACCCCGTACAGGGTGAATTTTCTGTTTGAGCGGCGTATGTATTTCCTTCTATGATAGGTATCTTGATCTAATAACTATGATATTTAATATACGATGACGTGTATACAAAGTTTGTCCCAAAACAACTAGCAATAGCGTTCATATTTCGAAACAAGTTAGATACAACTCGACGCCGATATAGTTTAACTTTATATGTCACCATAACAACGATGCAAACATGTTTTGGTCACTGTCTATGCTCAGCAGCCGTGCGAATGAGAAATGTTGAGTCCCATACTCCAAGTTTTTCGAGTTGTGAGTATATATAGTAGAACACGAAGTAAGATTGTGAGATTGGTTTATGGGCCTTGGCCATGGAGGACTGTAACAACCGTATTGTCTTTAGCATGTGAGAAATCCACATTGAGCAGACTCATCGCATGTTCAAATGTTTGGTCAGAGTGTGATGCACACTACTGAAATGTGCATTAGTGATTCATGTGTTCGAACTGACAAATCTTTGTTGTGGCGAATAACCACTATGACTGTGTTAATGCTTAACTCAGTAATCGTTGTTACCGGATAGCCACCATACGGGATTACGCGGATAAGCGCGGCTTACTATGTAGCAATGTGATTAGCACGGTTTAGTAGTAACGTCCGACAGTCGCTTTATACCAATGATAACTTGTTCCTTTCTTTAAATATTGTTTGTAAACGTCCTTCATCTCTTCCACAGTCTTCGAAATCGATAAAACGCGGCGAACCCAATATCATATCGTACAACCTTGCTCCGTTTTTATATTCATACTCAGAACTCGAAAAATTTGTATTGTAAATATCAACACATCTTATTCACACGCCCGTTAAACGTAGACTAATCAACAAAACACGATCACCCGTTGTTATGGATAGGGAGCAAGTTAAACTAGATATCTACTTTCCCTCGTGGCGTTATTTGGAAATAACGAATCCAGCTGGCAGTTTTGGAACAATCTTTGTAATTATACAATGAAGTTTTCGTTATATAACTATCTTTATATACCAGCTTGTTTGTTCCTTTTGACTCCAAAAATTCCCTTAAGACTTCCCTTAATTTCAAATATGTTAAGCTTATGTTCATGGTCAGTGTTAATGACTCAAACTTTTTCATGGTCAGTGTTAATGACTCAAACTTTTACATCCACATAATACTATGGAAAATATAATCCCTCTCAGAGTTTTAACTTTAAATCTCTGTACGATAGTTACACCGGCAATAATCTTTATCGTTTAAAAGCAAAATTTTTTCACATAATCTTACTTGCAACTTGTTTCCTAGCTTTATTCGTCTTTATTACATCTCTAACTTATAGTATTTATGTCTATTAATTTTCTATTCTTTATTCCTGTCATGTTATAACGTTTATTTCATCCCCATTTATGTTGTTCCTACTTCTACGAATTACTTGTTATTAGCACCCACGACGTTACCCACTGAATAAAATTTTCTACTGAATATATTTTAATAGTAGCGAGAGTGACGTCCAGGGGTGCACCCAAGCGCCCACGCGTCCACCGTACCCGGATCTCCCCAAAACTTCGTAACTCGACAAATATTTGTACTCTTTCTATGTTATGCTTTTTTCAGCAGAGAATGATTGATGTAACATAAAGATGAGTTCTTATGCTTCATTTGTACTCTTTCTTCTCTAATACAAACAATCGAATTCCTTTTTTTTTTTTAAAGAATATAGCTAGCAGTACGTAACTATCACTATAATCTCGGGTGGAGAATAACACTGGTTTAATAGTACATAGATGTGGTGTCTAGTAACATTAAACCCGTCTTCCCCAACTCTGAACTCCTCCCAGCAAAAATGTCTGGATACGCACTTAGTGACGTCGGAATAAGAATTGTAGCAATTACTTTATTCCAACACACAAACTTCCGAAAGAAACTTTTTTTTAAAGAAAGAAAGGTATTTATTTTGTATTGCTTGTTCATTAGTCAAAAGTAGTTGTCTTCTATAATCTTCAATTTCCTGGATATTGCACTAGTAGGTTTATCTTTTTAAAACTAATATACGACCTATATACTATCATTACTAGCAGAGATTGTCACATTTTCTTGAAGTCACGTGCTATTGCTGGGTTAAACTGAACACGATTAACTAACTAACTAACTCTACGGCCTATGGAACCCGGAGGTTCAATGCCGCGTTATAAAAGATCTCCACTGACTTCTATCCTTAGCCAACTGGATCCAGTTTCTATTTTGTATTCCTATTTTGTATTCCGATTAGTGTAACTATATATATATATATATATATATATATATATATATATATTAGACGTTAGAAATACTTTTTAATTGTCTACTAGCTGGTCACTAATGCACATCTATTTTTTTTTTTTTTTTTTTTTTGACTCTCTGGTGTAAAGAAGGCATATTTGCCTCATGTAACCAATGTTAAGATATGTGCTTATCATAACAGATTGTATTTTATTCAGTGTAAACAAAAATGTCTTAAAGAATTGTGACTTAATCTCCCATTCTGTTTTATTTTCATATTTCATTACCGGTAGTATGCGTCATGGCTTTTAAAACAGGGATTGTATATGGATCTGTTTCTTTGGAGTTTAAATTATCCGCTCACAGATAATATTACGAGTAAATTGACGAAAAACTTTCATCCTTTTGGGCATGTTCTCGACCCGTAAGGTTTTTGTTTTGCGTGTTTGAAAGGTATTCGTCGTTACTCTAAGGAATAAAATATCATAGATACTATAAATAATCAAAAATGAAATGAAATGATTTTTTTCAGTTGTATGTCCCACGGTTATGTGATGGCTAAAGGAGACGTTGATTATGAAAATGAATAAAGTAGTGGGATGAATAAATTTGGCGGAAACGAGAGATCTCCAAGAAAACCCACACACACACTGTCTTTGTTCCCCATAAAGTCTCTTGATGTGAGCTGGGATCGAACCAAGGATTCGATGCACTAGAAGTGAACGTATTACTACTGAACCACCACGACTCACAGTAGAAATATCAAGTTATGTAATGATACAACCAATATATTTACCTATCAATGTTCAGAATTTTACAGTGATCATTGAAAAGTTACCTTAGTGAAATTTCGCACACCTATCTTATTTGAAATTCTATAATATAAAACAGATTTTTCTATAATTTTGTGTAATTAGATTTCTAAAATTGTATAAAATTATATTTTTGTAAAATATCTCAGAAAAAAATATTGGTAGGATAAATTTGGTTCCGATTGTTTGATCAATCACGGCGCTAAGGTTCTCTATCTCATAAATTAACTGGAAAAGTTGTTTCCTTACTAACTTTAGAATATTGCATAGTCTATTTCTTTCTGCAAAACCCAGAAGAGATAGTAAACTGATAGCGTAAACTTTTTTTCGTTCGAAATTTATTACTGAAAACGTCAAAAGGAATCGTGTTCATGGAACATAAATAAATATTTCAGTAATAGTTCTACTGTATGGCATTATTCATGATTCAACTTATGAAGTGGCACCGGTAAAGTTTGCCCAGTGACCCATTCTTATATTTTAGTATCAGACTTCCACTTACTACGTTCCCAATGTTTCGGCTTCACTTCCTAATGAGAGTGTTTTAAACGGATAAAAGTGTGTAAAAATTCACTAAAAAATTACAGTAGGTAAGAATCTTACAACTCCAATTGAAACTTGTATTTCTGTGCATGTGGTATGCTCGTAGAATTTGTAATTTCAGAATCGCTTTTAGTGTTTTAATAAGGTTTTATCTGCGTAATAGAGCACTTACTTCTGCTGTGTGGGGTCTCTAGTTCAATCCTCGGCCAAATAAGTTTGTGGTGGACAACATCATGCCCGTGGGGTTTTGACGATACTCCCGTTTCCTTCCTCATTCTCACTCTACAAATTCTTCTACCATTATTCACTTGCCTTAATCATCGTTTTTCTTAGCCTAAAGGGCATAATCATGGGACGTTAAACTAAAAGTATAAGGTTTTATTTTACAGATATTAAATAATACATTTCGTTTCATTTTTATATATGTTTTTCTACTAATTTTTCACACATGAATAATAAGCACTTTTGTCACCATCTTGTATGCTCAATCTAATTAAACTTCATTACAATAACATGTAGATTAGCTGTGTTACACCATCTAAATTAGATTAATAAAAATCATAGATACATCGTCATCATAGATCATAATTATAGACGAAAAATCATCGTCTGAAGGATGTTTCAGAATGTAGGGAATACGTTCTCGAATTTAGCTGTGAACGACCGTTTTCATAAGTTTACTTTTATTAATATTTTAATAAAATTATTTTTGTTGAGAAAGTATTCATGATGGGTTGCTAAAATTTGTCTTTCTCATTAAGACTTCTAAACTTGTAAAAATACATTAATTGTGTTTATGATTTTCTTCAGTATAATCTCTAAAACATAGTTGAGAAAAGTATGAAAGCTAATTAATAAACAGTGTAATTAAATAAGCGTATTTTTTTCTGATATTTGGGTTCCTAAAATTCTGACACTCTTCTCATTTATTAAATCTTCGTTTATTACAGATTAACTCTTGGAATTGATGTCTGGAAATTTTTCGGTGACGTATACCAGAGAGAGTCAATCAGAGAAACCTCGTGACAAAATATAGCGTGCAACGTTTTTAGCTCTAATTACTGCAGATGAATAGGTTGGGGACGAGGAGAGTTCACAGTACCAACCATTAACAGACACCGAATATTTCTACTGAAAGTATTTAAGAGGGGCTGTTCCTATCCGACAAACTTGATACACACTTTTCAACTTCGCAAATACAAGAGATACAACAATAAATACTTCTTAAAGTATCCTGTAATTCAGTTAAATAGAATGGTACAAAAGTTAGTTAACTTTATTTCTAAGATAAAAAATAAATCAATTTGTTAGGTTGGTGCGAATAAAATGTCCTTTATGATGTATAGTGATGAAACTCACCTCATTACACACAACATCTAACGTCACGAACTCCGTACACGTTCAGCAAACAGCCTTAAGTCCCTAGATAGTCAAGACGTAATGCGATGTTGAACGGGGTCGTACGAAAATGCACAATGTAGAACACACAATTTCGAATTATTTTCTTTGCAACTTTAAACTGGAACATTCTCTACAGGAAGCCACAAGAAAATATTAACAGGGGATTTTGAACCATGTGTTTGTCGAATATCGATCTGGAGACACATCATTGTAAACTGTGACCATGTGATCACTGATCACCATTATATTCAGATGAGCTGCTTGAAAACACCATGGAAGCTAACTTTCGGAAAAGTGAACTGAACAACACGCATATGGGTTGTCAAGTGCAGTGGAAAGGAAGGCACAAACATACATACCAACGTGTACTGAACATTCAGATTCCACAACAACGTTCGTATCCCAGAACAAAATAAGCTCGAATATTTCATTTGTTAGTGGTTCGAGCACTGATGTATTCGGATTTCAAAGCCAATAGTATTCTATCTAATAGAAATTTATCTCAACGTGAGAAAATGGTTTTAAATTTTAACAAGTAAGTAAAGAGCTAAATACTTCGGATAGTTGTTAGCGGTGAAGATAGAATTTGCTTAGCTCATCTTCTACCTCCTTTAACTATGACTCCATATATAAGCCTGAACTACGATAAAGATATTTTCTAATTGAAAGGCATAGAGGAAATTCACAGAAAAGAACTATTCATTCTGAGTATTGCTTCAATGATTTAAATATATATATATATATATATATTACATGTTGTAAAAATGAAGTGATAAATTACAATTATGGTATATGTGTATTTATTATAATAGCATTAGCTAATATTTATAAATAGAAATATTCAAAACATACGATCATACTAATATATATTATAAACTCAACACTCGCACAGTGTGATGAGTAATGCTTTTTCTTCAAACGTATATCTGGCTCCACGTTAAGTATGTTTCTGTATTTGTTTTTTATAAATACGAGATAACAAAATATCTCACGCAAGTGGTATCAGATGTAGTGGCAAGTGGTATCAGATGCCTTTAGCCCTTTCGAGAATTTCAGGTTAAATAGCTTTAGACTGGGACCAAAACTCTTGTAACGGTAACAAATGCAACATCACTTGGAACGTCAAATCACAGAACAGTTCGGTAAGTTGCATTTCTTTGACGGAATGATGTCTATAATTTGAGTTTTTGAAAGGCGACCCTCATTCAATCCTTTTCTCAGGACAAATTGGAAAATGCAGTCCTAATTGAGGTGTTAATGATCTCAAATGTTCAATCGTACTTTCAGCGACATTATCAGAAAGGAGTTGTTCCCCCGAAATCAATGTAGGCACTTAGCAAGTAAAAGGAACCGTACTTTCCTGACTCAAAACGGTTGCATTACGAATTTAATTTCTTAATTGTTGCATGCATCTTTGTCTTATACTGAAAACTTGATGACAGATGTGCCTTAAAGGCTAGAGTTAAGAGTATTCTTAATTTAAAAATATCCCCCCTAATAAGCAAAAACGATCCATGTGAAGTTGTTCAAATTGTGTGTTAACTCATTAGAATTAATAAGAAACGATCTTACTTTGTCATAAAGTCAGGCAACCGCATCGGAACTTTACCCCAAGACAGCCAGCAAATTTCTAAGTGCTCCTGATAATTCTTCATTTCATTACAAAGAGCAGAACAGTGTATTACGAGAACAAACCCTAGTAAAAGTGACAAGTGTTACTGTTTCGTCAAGATTAGTTCTAATTTTGGAGAAAATATGGTGTGCAGCTAGTCTTGTTTAATAATCCGAATGAATACGTTGGACCGTGTACGACACGCGAATTAATATCTTAAGTTCTTCATATTGATATATATGTAGTCTTGGTTGATAATTTAGTTATTTATTCTCTTATCCTTTTCTATTCTATTCTTCTCAATTGGTTGAAATCTAGGTAATATATGTTACAAATATCCCAGGTGTGAGCAACATGATAAGATACATTTTTATTAAAATAAAATGTCCCGCGGATCGCTTTTAAATCTTCGTTGACCTCGAGCAGTCTGCAAACTACAGATTTAGAAAATACTGATTTAAACCGAAGTATACAAACTATCCTATCTTAGAATTTGTTTTGTACTGAAAATAAAATGCAATTATACACAAAAATATATTCACACGTTAATTTTTTCGCGTTTTCTCTCTTTTATTGAATTTTCTATTTATTGAAAATAACACATATCATGTGTATTGTTTTCGGTGCGAGCGGTCCCGGGTTCGATTCCCGGTGGGGGTATACGGTCGCAAAAATGTAAAACCAACCTGAGTGAGGTTTTCTTGGCTTTTCCTCATTCACACCAGGCAAATACCGGGTTAATACCTAACTTATAGGTCTCAGGCTGCTTCCTTCCTTCCCTTTCAGGGGATAGTGTGCTCGCCGAGGGACGTCATCTCTCATACGTGACGGACTAATCAGCCATTGATGCCTAAAGCCCAGAAATCTCAATCCTAAATCCTAAATCGTATGTATCCTTAAAAGACTTATTACTAGAGTACAACAAGCCTTGAGTGACGGCAAAGAGTTGTACTAATTGTATAGAGGTTCACAAAACTATTTTCGTATTTTAAGAAGTAGTATAACAGGCGATTGACATTTAACAGGTGATTGACTTCCCATTACATATTGCCCTATCTCTGTAAACAACCTAATAGACTATCATAGATGCTTTAAAACCCCTAAGAAATTCTGCAACATCAAACATTTTGACTATTAGCCAAGCACAACTTCTTTCATATTCGTAAATTATATCTGTATTTCCAGACAATATGTTGTCTCAGTTACAAATAAATGTTGAATTGTGTTTTTAATTACGAGTAAAATCACTTTTAAATATTTTTTAAAGTATGTATTGTGTGTTACTGTATGTGGGTGTATGATATCTCTATAACATTATTACTCAAAAGTCGTAACAATATAAAAAATCGCGTGGTAGCCATAAAAGAATTAATTTAATACATACAAGTTAGGAAAAATATGAAATGGGCGTCTGAAGACTTTTATGATCTTTAACATTATGCAACATGAAATATATTTTTATTATTTTCGTTCTTTTGCACAAACTGATGACATTTTAAAAAATATATATTTTTTAAAATTTAATTAATTTGTCGCAGTTATAAAATGTTTTGTAAACAGGAGACAAAATAGTTAAAAGTGAATAAAATTGTTTAACTCTTATTCAATAACCATTCAAGCAGAAAAAATGTCGTGCTTCGATTTTCACTCATAAATTTTACAATTTTGGGAGAAGTTTCCATACAGTTTTACAAAATTATCAGCGCTTTCTGTGATATAGCCCTACTAGTTTGGATTAAAGACCAATAGAATTGTTCACTATAAGGTTTAGTGAATTTCTGTGATTAATTATTACAGAACGTTGCTGGTTCGTAACGTGAAAAATCAATTGAAAACTGCCCCAAACTTCCAGTCAAGTAATAATACTTGTCATATTCTACTCTAGATTAAATTGAACCGAAGTAATGTCCACTGAAAGTTTCACTACACGAATCTCATTTTAGCTCGTACAACACACCTAATTCTTGCGTTGTATGTTTTCATTTTTTATTATTTATAGTTTACTCTTTTCTTGTTTGCAAAATAGCCGAATCTTACAACAGAACTACAGTATGTAATATCGTCTCATATATTCGACACCTTAGAGCATTGTTTCCCAATCTGTTGTCCACGGGTCCCTAGGGGGGCTGCAAGAGATTGAACGGTGTTCGAGAGACATTTCATTTTCATTAAACTTTATCTTAGTATGTTGTTCATCTTTGGTATATTTATAAAGTACATTACCTAGGCTTTAACGAGTTGAGACAAATAGAATATAAAACACAAAAGAAGAAATATTAAAATTACCAACCTAGGCTGAAAGATCATCACCCATTAGATTAAGTGAATTTCGAATTAATAATAATATTTCTTACTGAATGATCGTATTTCTTTGAATATCTCAATTTACAGCAGTATTGCATTCTCATAAATGACACATTTAGTATTTTGAAAATATAGTTTATCATTTCATATGTCTTTCATATGTTATATATATATTTGAAAAATCATTATTGGTTCCATGGGTCGTCATTGAAAATTAAGAGTAGCCTCGCTACAAGAAATCTGCGACATCACAAAGGTTGAGAAACGCTACCTTAAAGCTTTGTTACAGTTGTGGTTGCATAAACAGCGGAGTAATAATTTCAACATGTCATTCAAGCGCCTAGAACAGTGCTTTCCAACATTTCCACTATGGTACACATTGTTAATATACACAATTTTACACAATTGTCATTCACTGGTTTTCCTCCACATACTAAACACTCCGTTATAGGACAGACATCCTTCATCGCTACAGCACGTGCTACCCATTTTTAAGTATTCCTCATTATGCAGTTTCAATTTCGTATTATTTCAACGTTAACGACAGAGACAACTAATGGTATCATTGAATGTTACTCGCACAATATTATAGATATCCTTTTAATCACCAGTTAATGCGCTGAACGAGAATAAAGATATTTGGTATTGTTTTATCACTAGTTCATTATTCGATTAAAACTGAATTTGTCAAGAAAACAATCGCGATACCCTTGATGCTACCACACAACACTCCAGGCGGTCACGACACGAAGTTGGAAATCTTTGACCTAGGCATTATACCACTTAATATTAAGTAACTCCTAAATCCTATATCGGGAACGTGTTGTCAATCCCTAGTAGTGTCTTATTCAGTAGTGTCTTACGTTTGGGATATAATGAAATACTTCTCTGGCATTATCTTTCTTCCTTGGAAAGTTAGTCGAATAAAACGTGAAGATACATTCTGCCAGGAGATGAGAGATCTGTCCGACTCCCAAATGAGCGGATTGCACTAGTCATTGGCTCTGGTAGTGGACTGGCACCTCAGCACTAATCTGAAGTAAGCAGGTCTGGAATTGTAACGCCTTTGAATAAAATTGGTTCCTACATTGGATTGGACTTTGCCAGGTTATAATCATGCCACAGGACTCGGTACCTTGCAGTGTCAGATTTACCAAAAGAGGAATGTGAGACTGTAGAAATATGGTTTTCTCATCTCGTTTTGTAGACTTACTCGTATGCACAACTTTATGCCTTTATTTATCTTAATTTCATCTAGAAGTTGTCAGAATCCTATCGTGTCATGGAAGGGTGTCAAATAACATTTAAGCTATATTTGTTATTGGAGTGTATGTATAATGATATGCGTATCTTTAAACATTAATAAATGATGATAACTCTTCATTATGTTGTACATACAACCAGAACAGTGTTTGAGATCTAGGGCTTGGGCAAACTAGTGTTGCCCATGAAACTCTATAAGTTTATCATCTCGTCTCGAAAACGAAACGAGAATTGTTATTGCGTTTCTACTTTTATCTCAAATTTTAAAATGTAATTCTTGTCTCGAACCTCGTCTCCTTTTCGATACGAGATCAGAAATTTCCCTTCTCGTGGGCAACATTGGACGTGAGTTTGTATTAAACGCTCCAGTGCAAACAGAGGAAATGCTCGTAGGTTCCTACTTGCTAGAGTAGTTCCCTCAACGAATAGATATAATTGGCAAATGGTATTGGTCCACTGAGCTAACGAAGCATGGCTATTCCCTTCTGGTCCATCCATTAATAGGCGTATATTATTAGTGTTATTCCTTTGGAAAGATTTATAATTGAGTCTTGGGAATTTTGAACAGAACGATCACTGCTAGATTCTTTTACGGATGAGGTTAAAGTAACAAGGTTATCTCAAATAAGATAAAGTGACTACCCATCCCATCGCAGGAAAGCAGATGCTTCGCTATATATCAAAACTACGCATGCAAACATCATATCTATACAAGTAACACCACCTCCGGACAGCGAACACTGGACCTCACGTTTTGGCCACTTGGTCACGAAGGGATACTATCTAACTTCTACAATAATAAGTGCGCAATAAATTCAGTTTTAAATTCCACGTTTATAGAAAGAAGTTTGTAACTGCTTAGAATTATACGAATTCATATGACTAGTGTGAAAGACACTAAATCCTGCAGGTCGTTTTCTTTTCTGGGTTTTATATTCTGACACCCACTTAAAATCTGCTCTACCAGACGCCTTCACAAATCCAACTACCCGAAAGAAAGAAATGCTGGCACTCCATCCACAGCTGAGATCGTTAGAGAGATGTTACTTTCTTGTTATATCTTTCTCGCAGGCAGAAACAGGGATATAAAAAAGGAGTCACTCAGCCATATTCAGATGACAACTTCTTCCCTTTTGGCGATGTTTATATACCAACTGTTATAGAAATACGCAAGGATTTTTTTTAAAACATATTTTTACATAGGTTATAAGAAAGAGATGGTAGATACGACGTCAAACTTGTGACAGTCTTGGATGTATCAATTCTTGCTCAGGAAATGGGAACGTCAGAAAATAATCGATAGAGTATAATGCTTCTAAAATCCAGAAGTCTTTCTTACTTTTAAAATCCAAAATTTCCGCATTCCAGTTCAGCCATCTTCCTCACTCTCAAGAAGAAATAAATTCTAGCCTATACATAGAAAATAAATATATGGTTCTTCGAAAAAGATTATTGGAGTTTGCTAAGGATATTACTCGTACAAAAGACACCAGGCATCGAAACTGGGTGGATTAGGCAACTACTCCAACACTTTGTGTAATATTTGGACATATTTCAAAATGTTGTGTTATCTCAGATAGTCGAACCGAAAAACGACATACTTCAAGAAATATTTCAAGAATATACACTCTTTTTAGTTTGCAAAGTAGAGAAGTGAATGAGCTGAGCTGAAGAATAATGGATATATTACAGAATTATTAGCTCACACACTTCAACTTATATTTGTCCGGCATAAGCTTCTATGCAGGGCGTACCCACAAAAGTTTGCTGCGAGGGGTCCAATATTACAAACCATTACGTCTATGTAGTATTGAACGAGTAATATTCAGCAGCCGAAAAGACAATAATTAACTGTAAAATACTTCCACCTATATTTTCAGAAAAAAATTGATAAAGCTAGATTGTATTTATAAGAGAAAGAGTATATATAAAGTGTAATATTAAATTTTCATGCTACATCAATGATTTCCCTGTTACAAATATAGTTTTATTGAGAAAGTGTACAAATGTTATGTTCAGTTAGGAAGTTTGGAAGAGAAGTCCGGACCCGGTGGACCCTCTCCCGTGGATGCGCCACTGTTTCTGTGGAATTTTAAAGTCATGAAATGATTTTATAATGGAGTATGAAAAATTTTTCCTTCTTGAAGGACTGGCAATTTTGGATCTGATCTGATCACCTCGTCAACACGAGACAGTGAGAAAAAATATCAAAAAGTATCAAGTCGAGATTGTACATAGATTTAAAGGTCTCATTTCATGGGCTTAAGCTTTTTCTTCCCCTCCTAGCCAAAAAAGATTTCTATGATCTGAAACAAAAACTATTAAGTTTTACATTGTATTTTATGTTATGTTATTGTAGATTGATTGTATCTTAATTATTATTAGGCTTCCAAACTAAGCTATAGAAGTCTTAGAGAATATCTATTTCCATTCATCTGTCCATAAGTATGATAGCAAAAACGGTCAGAGATAACAAGCAACTGTTTTTTTGATATAGATTTATCGTTCCAAGAAGAGGACTAATCTCTGTTCTTTTCGCTCTATTCGTACTGGAAGCTGTAGCAATCTATTACTTCCGGTTTCAATATTAATCACAATAGAATAAAAACAATAAGATAATGCGAAACGAGTTTTGATACGGATCTCGTTATTGTTAATCGCAATTGAGTGAAAACAGTAAGATAGCGAGAAACAGGCTTTGATACGGATCTTGCCAATATTAATCGGAATAGAATAAAAACAGTAAGATATCAAGAAACGGATTTTGCTACGGATTCCGTTAATATTAATTGTAATTGAATAAAAATAGTAAGATAGCGAGAAATGGGTTTTGATAAGGACCCCGTTAATATTAATCGCAATTGAATAGAAACAATAAAACAGCGAAAACCGGATTTTTGATATGGATCCAAATTACAAGAATAGACTTCTTTTTCAGCATTTATCACTCTACTGAAACCGAAAGAGAAGATATTTACAACTTTTGCATTCAATATTAATCCTCATAGGGCATAAATGATAATACCTAGATAGATAACGAGCAATTGTTGATATAAGAGTACATTCCTTCTTCCTTATTCGCTTATTGAAACAGGAAATAATAAATCTATCTCTTCTGGTTAAAATATTGGCCTCTTATGGTTCCAATCTATTACTTCTGCTTAGAATATTGGCCTCTTATGCTATAAATCTATCATTTCTGGTTAGAATATTGGCCTCTTATGCTATAAATCTATCATTTCTGGTTAGAATATTGGCCTCTTATACTATAAATCTATCACTTCTTGTTAGGATATTGGCCTCTTATAGTTTAAATCTATCACTTCTGGCTAGAATATTGGCCTCTTATTGTTTGGGATTATAACGTAGTTTTACAATGCGAAACGAAACTCAGGCTTTACTTAAAATTATTTTAATGCAACATGTCCAACGATAACTTGCATTATTTTTACTATTATTATTTTGCTGTAATATCAGTACTGACAATTATTTAAAAATTAATAACTGTATGTGTCTAAAAATACCCTCAGCGCTGATTTAGTGACTAGAGAGTGTACCTCTGGTGCATAGGGTCGTGGGTTCTATCCCCGGAGAGACAGCTTTGAAGAAAACGAACGCATTATGGTGATTTGGATTTCCACGTGTACAAAATTCCAATTCAGGCAGCTATGTGTTTGGCTTGTAGTGTATAAAAACAAACCAACAGCTGTGAAAAAAAAAAATAGATACAAACATTAGTAAAGGAATTGAAGTAGAAGTGGTTGTTTTTGTTGATTCTTTACTTCCGTAGCAACCCAAATGACTCCATTGTAATGCGTTTCTTTTGCGGAAGGAAGGAAAAAGAAAAAAAAAAAGCTTCCAACGCGACAAGTGTGAAGGACGTTTTCAACCATCATTTCGGAAGGTACTTTTCTGGCAGAGCACGGAATTGTCGCATTTAATTGGATGGCGAAGGAGAGAAAGAGAAGGGTTGGATTCTCATTGCAACAGCAGCAGTATAGGAGAATGCCACCGCCACGTGTATATTCCTCTAAATCTCCCTTTCTCTCCACTCCTCTCTCTATCCTTTTTTTTTTTTTTTTTTTTTTTTGTCTTACGTAGTAGGGGTTACGGTGAACTGATGCTGCAGAAGAGGGTTTTGGGTATTGGGGTGGGTAACGCCGTTAGCGCAAGCGATTTTATCTCCCTTTCGTTGAAGAAAAGAGAAGGGTAAAACGAGTCGTAGTTTCCTGTCGGAACGGAACTACTACCCCTTATTTTCCATCGTTATTTCTCCAGGGATGAAAACTATGACGTCACAAAAACACGTTGTGACGTCACTCCGTGGATCGATGCTGACGTCACAACTTTAGGGGAATGTAAAAGCACGCGACCCTCTTGGTTAAAGTTCATAATTTGAATGTGCAACAGTAGTGCCATCTATAATGCCGATTGTATATTTCTATACGTAACCGTGAGAACGTATTATTACTTATACACTTGAATGATAATAAAGTTTGTTAATTGACAGGTAGGCTATATTTACATTTTATAATTCAAGTGCAGTGAGGGAGCTAAATTAGAAATCTTATTTGTCATTCTGGAGAAGTCACTAGTAAAACCCAAAAAAATTATAGACATCAAAAATGATTTCATTTACTATTCAAACACATTTTCTCTTTCAATGTCTGCTTTCTACCACTTTTATCTTTCAAAATCTACTTTCTACCGACTCTTCGTGAAATTAAACACAGTTCGATGTGTTCTTTCCTCCCAAAAATGTCAGATGTATTGAACATTGGAGATATATGAAGGGTGAATATTTATGGTGTCAATTTTTCCCATGAAAGTTGAAACAAACACCATCTTGCTGGGAATAAAAATGCTGATTCCTTTTTCACATATATTTGAAATGAATAATTTCTGTACCTCATTCATTAAATTGCACAAGTTTTGTGTCAGTAACTCTTCCATTATTGTGTCTTATATATTGATAACAAAATTCCAATTATTCCATTCCAAATTCGAATTATTGCCGTAGAGAGATGTAGCCTACTACAGTCATATAAAAACAGAACTATATTTTGTTCTTGTCTTCACTCTGCAGGTAACTCTCATGTAGCGCTTCATTTTTGTCTGGCGGTTCCTATTTAACACTCTCAACCACTAACTGCCCGCCTTTGCCTGAAGTGTGCGTGGACATTTATTTCTTCTGATATAGATTACGTAATAAACTGTTTCTTCAGTGAATTTTAATTCTTTAATTAACGCAGTTTCTTTTTTATTTTATACTGTATATACAATTTTAAAATCCTACCAATGATAATTTTGCTTACATTGTTTACCGGATAAACGCGAATACGATTGCTGTTATACTTTTCCTGGCAACAAGCACAATAACCAAGGTATTCTTATGTAACATTGTAGTATTGCAAATGTAAATACGAGGTAACAAAAAAGTTCTTTCTGTTCTAGCGCAGTGACAACCAAAGAGCAATACAGTGAACGGTACGCGCTTTTAGGTTTCGAAATAATCTCCATCAACATCCAACACCTTTTTGCCAACGTTCCTGAAACTGCACAATACCCTAGTGATAACACTCGGCGATTGCAAAGAAGTCCATGAGTGAGTTCCACAGGTCTATTACATTTGCGAAGGATCTCCAACGAAGATGGTCGTCGAGAGAATGAAACAGGTGGCTATCTGTTGGCGCAAGGTCCAATGAATATGGTGCATGGTACAGTGTCTCCCAGCCAAGTTGCTGAAGGGTCTCCCGGCCCAGGGTCACATGTGGCTTGGCATTGTTGGGCAGGACTAGTACACCCTTGGGATTCATCACTGTCTGCTGTTCCTGCCGCAATACACCCCCTTAGCGCTTCCCAACTGCTAAGAGTAGAGGTCAGCACAGGGCCGGCCTTAAGCCGGTTGGACCGATTGCACCCAATCGGGCCCCGCGCAATACCCTCTACTCTACTGTCCAGTCTAATCTACTCTCCAGTGCCGTGTTAACAGCATATTAGGCACCAGACCAAACAAATGTGTTGTGATCCCTATGACTAAATTTTGCCCCTAATACATATAATTAATACATGCCGTTCTGCTCGTGGGGCCCCCGGTCAAGTGGCTATGGTACCGTTAAGATGGCTCTGCTACTATTGGTTGTCAAGTACATACAACAACGTATTGCAATACAGATACATCCATAAACTGCACAAGGGCCTCTCCCTAACAAGTAAATGAATAGTTTGTATTAAGTTTCTGGACATTAGTAAATAATTTCTTAACTTAGTGCTGCAGTAGTTTCTATATTTTTATACGTTTACAACTTCTGTTGTAAAAATAGATATTATGTCCAGGGAGTATTCTGCACACCCCAACATCCCTAATACTCCCCCAAAATTTCCTTACACACACCCCTGGGAATAAAAATATTGTTTTCTTTGAATTTGTGTAAAGATGTATACAATTATTCTGAGTGTACACCCTTTTTCGTTTTGAACACCCCACTAAGTAAAAGTTCCTGGCGTTCTTACTGATTATGTCATGTAATACTACCGGTACCATGAATGCCGAGATGGTATCAAATATATCAGCCTTAGTGCGACTTCTTTACATATCATTTCTCTTATTATATCTATATTAAAAATACAAAACCTGAGAACAAACTTTGCCCTTTCCTGCAAAAAAATCCCGTGGATGTAATGTTTTTAATATTTATTTATATTTATTTATTTAAAAAATAAAGTCAAGAAAATGAAATGTATACTAGTGCGTGCTGAATAGGTTGCTGCTTATGAAGGTTTGTCTGCTAACTCAAATAATCCAATGGAAAATATGTCATCCATCTTCCATCAGTTCCTTAAGGTTGTGATCGTCTCGTGTATGGGAGTGTAGATGTTAGTGTATTTTTAATATGCTAATTAATAATAATTAAAGTTAAATTCAGAAGTTTCATTCGTTAAGAAATTAAGTAATTACTATATTTCAAACATATGTAGTAGCCAAACTATATATTAAATTTTAAATTCAAACATTAAACATATTCTTCACCTCCATTGATCAATATTGAAAAATTCACAAATAAGGTTCCTTCTGAATTTCCGTTACATTTCACAAAATATTTTTTATCGTAAAAGAATCGAAATTAAAACGTTATTTGTATGGTCACATACAGAATAAAATTACAAAAGTTTACAGTTATTACTAGAAATTAACTCTGTCATTCATTTCGAACGTTTTAAAAGGATATAGTTTCTAATGTATTGAAATTTTATTTCTTATCAATAATGTGAAACGTTGCAAATAGTTGTCAATGTCCATAACTGTTTTCCAAATTCTGGATTTCTATACAACCAAAGGTAGTTTAGTCAAGTTTGACAACAACAACAACAACAACAACAAAAAAAAAAAAAAGAAAAGTCCAAAATAAGCTTCTTGAAAACAGCTCTTATTTGTAAAAGAATACGTAATAATCGCCTTTGGTTGTTGTAATGATCTGTCCAAGCAGCTATTCAGTGTAGTATAACAACAGAAGATGCTTCTCTTATATGTAAAAAAAAAAAAAATAAAAAAACTTGGTAAGGTGAGCGTAGGAGTGCCGAAGTCTCTAGCTACGGCTCTGATCACAATTTCATTTTGTCTGCTGTCGATAAGGATTTCAAGCTGATTTTTTTTTTTTTTTTTTTTTTTTGACGTAGATGTATGTTATATAAGCCATCTCAAAATAAGTCCTAGTCTATCTTCCTAGTAGACATAGACTAGGCCAGTAGAGCAAGAGTAGGGTTCCCAGCTGTCTTCTCCTGTGGATTAGGAGTAACATCTATGAACTGAAAATTAGGATAATCAGATTAAGGAAACAGAATGCATAATAGCGTAGGAAATGTCATGTACACTATAACAACACAATAATAATTAGACCCGTCCCCGTGCTACATTTCGATCGATCAACTAATATTTTCAAATACAAAATGCCATATCGTCACTAAAAACGTTATCCATCGATATTTCGATATTTTGACTTTTCAACATTCAATAATTCAACTTCTAAAGTTTTGATTTAAAGGAAAAGTTTTGAGACTTTTCGATACACCGATCAAGCTTCGATATTTTGTTAATATCAATTATTACTCTGCATGTCACGCATCCCTAATATCATAATAATGGTCATATCCAGATATTCCTCCAGATATTCACTTACATACGTCAGTTAATATTTACGCAGTGCAAGTTTTGTAAACACGAAGTAAGGATTCCATTTAAAAGGATTGTTATTATAAAATAAACTCTATTGAAGGTAGTAAACAAGGTCACACAAAGTTTCATTTTCGACTGATAGATGCCAGCCGCTGGAGGATGTTTCCTGCTATCTAGCGGAGCAATGTGTAACTTTTTGCATTCTACAACTATAAACTTTTCTTTCAATAGTAGACAAATTAGATATGCATAGGTAGCATTAAAGTCATCGAGTTAGCCGCGAAACATGTTAATGAATAGACTCGATTAGCAAACTCGGTCGAGATAAATTGCTCTGGCTATTTATTGATATCTCTAGCTAATCTAGAGAATTCCTGAATTCTGTTTTGATTCAAGAGTTAGGAAGTGGAGTAACGGAAGTATTGAGATTACAATATTATAAAAAGTCTACTTACGTGATCCTAATAATTGTAAATCAGAAATAAGTGCTTTTTTTTTTGTAAAAGCTATATCGTTCTACATGTTTTCCACAATCATTCTGAAAATCCACATCGTGGTCATAAGTGTGCACTCTCTCCTACTTATATATGAGGCATTTGATATTATTTTTATTATTATTATTATTATTATTATTATTATTATTATTATTATTATTATTATTATTATTATTATTATTATTATTATTATTAAAGTCTTATGCCTTTCGAAAGGTCCTGGGACTAATAAGGATTTTTTTTTCAATTTTAGATTTGGTCGTGGAAATGTTTCTTCCACGTTTCTCCATCTTCAGCTTCCTCTTTTAACTTCCAATATTTTCTTCTATTTTTAAAATCATCAATCATCTGTGTTCTTCTTCTTCCTATTACTCGCTTTCCTTCCATCTTTCCTTCTATGGCGGTGTGAAGAAGACAATTTCTTCGTAAGATGTGTACAATCCAATTGGTCTCCCTACGAAGGACGTTGGATAGAAGTGTCCTTTTCTCTCCTATCCGTTTTAAAACATCTTCATTTGTTGCTTTCTCTGTCCATTTTATCTTCTCCATCTTTCTCCAACACTACATTTCGAAGCTTTCTAAATATTTATTCTCTAACTTCCGTCATGTCCAAGTCTCTGAACCGTACAATGCTCCATATATAGTACTTGGCCAACTTCTTCCTAAGTTTAATATTGAGTCTGCTAGTTAAGAGTGATCTTTTCTTGCTGAATGCTTCTTTAGCTATGGCAACCTGATCCCTTTGGTGCAGTAAGCGTCTCTCGTCAAAATACTTCCCAGATTTTTGAAATGATCAATCTCTTCAAGTTCTCTTCGTTCTACTGTGACTCGTAAGGGCACGTTTCCTCGGGATACTCTTATGATTTTCGACTTTTCGATTTGATTTCCATTCCATATAGTTTTCCAGTGTCAACTATATTGCCAATCATCTCCTGTAATCACCCTTAGATTTTAGCTATTATAACCGTATCATCTGCATACCTGATCTTGTTAATGATCTGCCCTTCGATCTTGAAATTTCCAACCCAGATTAATGCTTCCCTCATTAAACATTCACTGTAAATGTTTAATAATTTGAGCGACATACTACATCCTTTTCTTACTTCTCTTCCAATCTCCACACTATCGGTTTCTCCTTCATTCAAGCGCAATTTCACTCGTTGTCCAAAATTATGTACACTCACGTCCAAAATTATTGTCGCATGTCTATAAATATGTTGTTGTAAGAATATAATTTGATAACGAATTCTCCCATTGTTCCTTATAATGTTAGTATGTGTATAATCGGCAAAGATATGTACGTGGCAAATTTCATGTTAAAAGAGCAGTAAATAAGAACAATAAAACGAAAATAAAAGTTTCTTGTCCATTTAGCAACGTTTTGTTTTACTCACTCTGATTTTCGTGTTTATAATTCTTTTCCTATGAAATTTACCACAAATATACATTTCTCGATTATATACACAGTATCAGTATTAAAAGTACCCTAGACGGTTTTGACATTATCAAATTTTATTCTTACAAGACAGTTATAGATATACGACTATCATTTTGGACATTAGTGTACAAATTTTGAATGAGTCGTCGATCTCTCCAGTTGACTCCGATTTGATATATCTCGACTAAATGCAAGGTGTAAAATAAAGTTTGTGAAAGATTGTCTTAGAAGTTTATTCGGGAATTACTATCATGGGAATTACTATACTATACTATAGTAATTACTATACGGTAATATAGTAGTTTATTCGGGAATTACTGCACTTGGATTAGACATAAAATCTCTTGTTAAAAAATATATTAAAAGCGGGAGTTTCATTGAACATTTTTTGAGTTGTGGGGCCGCGGTAGCTCAGTGGTAGAGCGTTCACCTCTGGTGCTTGAGGTCCCGGGTTCGATCCCAGCCCCCACCAAGTGAACTTTATGGTGGACAAACACTGTATGCGTAGGTTTTCTCGGGGTTCTCCCGTTTCCTCCCACTTTCTTCATTCCACCATTTCACTCATTACTCATCATCACCGTCTCCTTTAGCCTAATCGGCATAATCGTGGGACGTAAAACTCAAAGATTTCATTTCATTTTTTTTTTCTGAGTTGTATTCCGTCTCTTTTTGATTCACCTTCATGTGTCACTAAGATTTGTTGTTAAGGAAAAAGGTTTCACTTTAACAACTTAATAGTAATAAAGAGCTGGATTAATAAAGGAGGAACTACTAAAGCAAAAATAATACATGCAAGCACGCAAGTAGGTCTAAAGCATTTTTGTTAAAATTAAGTCAAAATTTAAATCTCTTCTAACTTTGTTCCTATTTATTCGAAATGCGTGAGGTAATGATTACAGTGCTAATTCTAATCTCTTGGATGTTCGTGCTCCGTCTGTCTCATTCTCTTCTTACTATTGTAGAGGCTTTCATAATTTGGATGCTCGTGACATTGTTGCGTCTTTAGTTTATACGAGGGATGATCGAAAGACAGGTTACAAAGCCCATTATCGCTTATGTGCGTGACACAGCTGGAAAATCAACACACCTGATGGTAGAGGGTACTCAACGATATCCTCGATGTAATTTCAGTTTTTGTTCAACAATTCATCACAACGGCAGAAGTTTTCTATACCATTTGCATATAAATCCGCGTCAAGTTCTCATAACCAACATGAGGCAACGGTTTTGACATAAGCATATACCAGATAATGGTTACCAGCATTTTTTTTACTTCTTTTTTATTTTTTTAATTATTTTCTTTAGAATAAGGAAAAGGTGAAAGTCACTGAGACTAGGTCAGAGTTGTAGAAGGAGTGCTTTAGTCGTTCCAAGCGTAACGTCAGTGGTTGGAGTATTGGGTCTACCGTTGTGTCCTGCCTTATCATTAACAATATTTGTCCGTCTTTCTTTGAAGACACGACACAACTTCCCTACATGTTGCTTTGAATTTTGTCCCCCCCCCCCCCATTCATCTTTACAATCTGTCCATGAGTGTCAGCAGTTGAAGTGATTTGTCCCACAGGAATCGCACCACTGACTCTCACTTTTACTCTTGACCAATTTTTTAGACGAGTCGTCATTTTTAAAATCTGCATCTCGAGTATACATGATCAGAATCCTAAGTCTTCAAACCTGCACCAGGACAGACATGATATTAATCTACATATAAATTTTCGTTAAGTTACAGTGAAAGAAATGTGATATTATAAACTTTCGTTTATTATTTACATTTGAAACAACTGCTATTTCAAAAGTACATATTTATATTGGTTCGAAACACTATTAATCGAGTGATATTGCAGAGTATGTCAAACAATATTCCTGTGTTGATATTTGTATCGTGTAAAATTTCAGCATAAGTGTAAACGAAACAACAGCGTTTCAGGGTAAGTGGTCCACCCTGTACATTAATGATATTATTTGTGTTTTGTCTATGCCTATATGTACATAATTGCATACTGAATATAAACAACTGATAGAAGGTAAGCATGCTTTATTTTTATACAGTAAGGATGTGCAGAGAGATGGTCACTGTGAGGTGGATGTCGTATTTGCTAACGCCGCAGGAAATCTGTGGGAAAATAAAGGGAGACGAAAGAGAGAAATCAACAGCCAAATGTCCCTGAAGTGTTGTGAAGCGGAAGGAACATTTCGGGATAGAACAAGCAATTGAAACACTAGTAACAGTCGAAGCGATAATGTAAATAAACTCTCCCTATATTTCACTTTCTCTTGCATTGATCGGAGAATTGATCTGTGTTTCACCAGTCTCCCAAGTCTGCATAAACATTTTCGTTCCTAATATATTGCAAATCTACTTCCTAATTATGTTACTATTACTAAAGAAATGTAAAATAGTAACACCAAAAAATTAGTTCCGTACGTGTATTGTTGGGTTATGAGCAAAGTGAGAAAAGTCTTTCAATATTAAATTATCCGTGGTTTCAACGGATTTACTCATAAGTTATACTTGTACATGCAAAAATACCTGTTCTAGATTAAATATGTTTTATGTTTGTTTGTATACAAGGGTCTAGTGAACAATCTGTTGATGAATCGAAATGGACTTTTATACTTGAGTTTTATTAAGGGGCTCTTTCAATTATACTCTTTTCCTTCTCAAGCTCAGAAATTAGAGTTAATTTCAGGTCAATTTATCCTAATAGGCCAAACAACTTTTACTATATTTTATAAATCAGTTTATCGATCTATTGACCTTATAATATACAATTTAGAAATTTGTTCTTGTTTCGTAATGAGAATCATTAGCTATTTTGCTTATATCTCATATTTTAACCTGACTTTATTTATCCTATGATGTTTATCAAATCGATAGCTGTAATTCGTTCGTAGATTCTGAACTCGTGATTCGTTCATATTTTTATACTCAATATATTATGAACGTACTTTTATTTATTTATTTCGTAAGTACAATAGTATCTTTTTCTTGGATTTCTTTCATTGAGTTGAATCAAATCACTTGTTATTCTGGGCCTAAAACTTTTATGTATTATCTGATGTGTGATTCAGGATGATATTCGGCTGAACACATATAATCGTTTAATTACATTGATGATTGTATACAGTGAATTACAGATTTCAGCCAATTACCCTTACTACCATAGGTTAGAATTATGTCTCTGCTTCCGTTCTCTATCTCCATATTCACGTTTCATGACACATAATTTACCTCTTTATGTGAGGTACTCTTTGGATCAAGAAAAGTCATGTGAAATTGAGATTTGGTGTGTAAAATTATAGGTTCAACTCTCAGAGGGACAAGGATGTGGTTAGAAAAGCCAAAGAACGTTAGGTTGTTCCTTATCGTTTTGTTTGCCACCCTAGTGTCCAAATTAAACGAACAAACAATCATATTATTTAGTAATTGTGACTTATACAATATGATGTTACAAGTGTGAGATTCTCTTCACGTTAGGGTAACACTCTGTGTATTCCCTCAGAGACTGAAACCTACAGCACCAGAGAAAAACAAACGACAGCTCAAACTTTGTTTCCTACTGTAGGTTTGGCAATAGTACGTCGCACTCTTTTTGACTCACCCCAAAGATAAATTCGATTCTTGCGTAGAATAGATTGTCTCTTTTGTTGGGTTTAAACTAAGACATTATTATTATTATTATTATTATTATTATTATTATTATTATTATTATTATTATTATTATTATTATTATTATTATTATTATTATTATTATTATTATTATCTAAAATTACATTAAAATCTACGTTAAAATTGATCTATTATACGTTTTTTTTGTTCTCATGATGTTAATTTGATCTATTTGAATCGCTTATAAATGTTTAATATTAATAGTAAATCTCAATACATCAGTAATTTTGAGATAAATCCGTGTAAGGCTACAACTATCTTTTGTTTGTTTATCCTAAATGGACCATGAATTAACGTAAGTGACTTTCTTCAACATTTAAAAAAGCTCATTGCATTTATATTGCATTTGTATCAATGATATTTTGTCATTATTGTATATAACCAAATAATACATAAGAAATGATAATTTTATGAATAAGAGAAATATCGGATTGAGCAGCATAATTACGACATAAATGAAATGCCAGTCTATAGACGAAGGTATAAATTCAAATTAAACATGAAGAAAAAAGTATTCTAAATGTTACCAGAATCGTATTCATTTGATTTTTCTAGATCGTGTTTCTCTCGTTCAATGTTATATATATATATATATATATATATATATATATATATATATATATATATATATATATATATATATAATACTTTCTTCCCATTTCAGAATTTCAAGATAGCATTCCATTATTCTTGTTATGCATTTCTTTTAGAATAATCATGTTTAACTTAATGTGCTAGGAAATATTTCTCTCTTAGTAGTAGTGTATATCTATATTTTTGAAGGGCGGAAGAGAAACTAGCTGAATGGAATGTGTGAATAGATCGCATTTGCAAATCAGTGGATCAGCCTTCATCTGTTGCTGCGACTACGTTCTTTCTAGAAATCCGATGAGAAATGTAGAAAACGTTCAGAATACTAATTTCTACGAGCAACTGCTAGCGTGGATTCTGTTTCGATAGTATTCGTTCTGAATTTTAAATAGTTTGTCCTTGTAGTCACCACCATCACTGTATCTTACTTCTTCTCCGTCTTGTTCTTTCCACATGACAACTACGTTTTCCCAAAGTCTCATGTGAAATGTATTAAAATCTCAGTCTTTACTACATCCCAAGATATTAGGCTACATGGAGACTTATCGTTAGAATATGAACATCATTTGCTTTATTAAAGTTACCTTAAACAAGAAGTTATTCCTTTTATATATACATGTAAGTTAAAAATAAAGTAAAAACTTCGGTTTTGTGCTAAAAGTGTAAGTTGTAGTTAATTTGATGTTGACAAGTTTAGTCTATAAGAAATGGTAATGTTACCAAGTGGCACAAAGCGACAAAAGATAATTTGTGTTAGCAGCGTTGAAGCTCAGGACAAAAATCAAATATGCTAATGCTACACTGTTACGTTTTTAATGTATTTCTGTCAATTATTCTGTCAAAAAGGAGATACAAACCTTATAGAACAAATAGAATAACACAATGCACTTGTATAAACTTCAAATATGATGAGATAGAAACGTACTGTACCGTTTGTCATGGCATTCCCTGGCTTCTATGCAACCTGCATTGTAGGAAAGAATTATTGGTTGCCTATGATGAAAGGCTACGTAGCTTTTCTTACTGCTAAAAGCTTGAAATGCGATGAATAGAAACGTACTGTACCATGTGAAACCCATGACATTCCCTAGTCTTTACGCAACCCGCACTGCAGCAAAGAACTGTTAGTTGCCTATAACTAAAGGCTATGTAGCCTTTCTTACTGCAGCAAAACTTCAAAAGCGATAAATGAAAGCCTACTGTAGCCTTTGAAATCCATGATACTCCCTAGCTTCTATGTAAACCGAATTGCATCAATTGCTTTTTGCCTTTAATGAAAGGATATGTAGCTGTTCTTACCGCAAAAAGTTTGCTAGCGTTTATTTCGCCTCATTTTGCTACTCAGACAGAGTAGATTTACAAAGGAGTTTTGGTAAATGAAACTTCTTTTAAACAGTAACGACCTTTATAACAATAGGCAAGGTGTTGTAGCACCATAGAATTTGGAAGCGAAATTTATCAGCAATCCAATCCTGTACAGATACAACTGCAAAGATACAAACTCCGCAGCTCAAACATAAATTTAATTCCAACATAATTCTACGCATACTTGGAAACTTTTGAATAAAATGTGTTTGAATTACTGTTTTACTTACATAATCATCCGTTGTTGTTAAGACATTCAACAGCACCTCGATTGCAATAAAATGTGAAGCCTAAGTGTGAACAATTTACCGGGTGTTTCAGATAAACATCAAGTGCTTATAGATTACAAACAGTTGGAGATAACAGAATGAAACAAAAAATGATATAGGGAAAATATAATAAAGTGCATCGAATGGAATACTCTGCTTGTTTCAAAGGACCTCCTATCATGAAGCCTCGGAAAGTACCTTACATTTATTAAGTGGAAAGTATGTACTTGATACACCATTGAAATGAAAGTGGAAAAGCAAACAACCTTTATAGGAGAAAGTGCTTCGTGTGGGACACTGTTTACATAATAGCCACCATTACCTATGAGTTTCATCTGGCTGTGTAAGAATTTACAATGATTCTTTCAGTGATGTATGAAATTGAATAGCTTGTTATTTAATATTTTTGGATGACTCAGTGATAGGGAACTGTGAGAGGCAAGCAGAACATATCATTCAATCCTTCTTATTATATTTTCCTATCTCGTTTTTTTGTTTCATCTTTTATCTCCAACTGTTTGTCATTTATAAGCACTGGACGTTTTATCTGAAGCACCCACTTTTTATTACTGATAATAACGATACCATGGACACAACTTCGGAAAATTTACTTTTACTACCAATAGTAGCGACACCATGAGGGGCAGTTGCGAACCTTAAACTTCGAACCAAGTCAACGCTGACATTCTCATCTTTATATACACCTTTAGTTATTGTTTATTGTTATGTAGCGTAAAGATACAATTGTGCAAGAGCTTAATAGCATGAAATAAGCGGGAAATGGGACCACAACTTATATTGCCTCAGATCGAACCAGGATTGGAGTAAAGTTACAGGAACAATAAAAAACACTTAATGAAATATTTCAGTTTAATGTCCCATGATTATGACCTTCAGGCTAAGGGAGATAAATGATTGAGGGGAGTGAATGATGATGAAAGCATTGAAAGAATGAGAATGTGGGAATAGACGGAAGTACTCCGATAAACCCAACATCATGTTGTTGTCCACCGTAAGCTTACTTGAGCGAGGATCGAACCAGGGATTCCACACACCAAATGTAAGCGCTCTACCACTGAGCCACCGAGTCCCTTTATAGAGACAGTGAAGCAGAGTTGTTACACGTTTCTTGAAAATGCGACAATCATGAAGATAAGTTATAAATTGTATATGAAAATCACCAGATAACTAATATATTCTTCACGTAAACTAATTCTGAACATGAGTCAGAATTAAAAGACACCATATGAATGTGGCATTTGAAAGAAAGGTGCCGATCTGCGGGTACGGGCGTATGGGAGAGATATCCAGAGATCACACTAAACGTCACATGAACAGCAAATGGTGACTATAAGACACCTACCTCATGTAGATTTACCTTGTCATTGCATATATGTCTCATTTGGCATCACCAGAAATGTTCAGTATGAGGATGTGATCGCCTCAAACAGCTACACAGGTTGCTTAAAATGTCCCCATACTGTGGATAAAAGTTATCCAAGAGCTCCTGTGGTAATGCATCCCACTCTTCTATAAGCACCTGTCAGAGAGAATCGAGAGTCTGGGGTGTGGATTTAGAATTGCAATTCGACGTTTAAGGGCTTACCAAACATGGTCAATCGGACTAAGGTCTAGGGAGCGTGGTACTCACTCCAAATGCGTCAAATCATCGGATTTCAGGTATCCCCTCACATCTGCGCTCTGTGTAGATGGGTATAATCGCCCATTAGAGAAGACTTGAGGCCATATGCACTAGGAAAGAAACATACATATTGTTGAAGAACAACATTTTGATAGATCGTACTCGTCAGAGTATCTTCTGAGAACACATGCAGATTATCCCCACCCTAACATGACTGACCCCAGCGCATAACCTTGACACCGCCAAAATGATTTCGTTGCAATACATGAACAAGATCATTATTGATACTCACTGCGAGATGTACAGACGTCGAGATTCATTCTCCAGACTGAGTGAGGAGTCATTAGCGAAGAGTACCCTTTCCCACTCTTCTTGGATACACTTACGTAGGCTAGACACTATGTTGGGGAGTTGTGTTGGTGTCGTAGTGTAATTGAAATCCTTCTAATGGGTCTCCTAGCCGTCAATACTAAGCTTGTCTGAAGATCTAGGTCTCAGAGGCTGCTGTACCATCTTGAACTAATGTAGATGTAGTGGGTTGGACGTGTCATTTAATGTCAGACAGCGGTACTTGGACTGGGTACTTGGCGAGCAGCCCAATATTATTTTCGAATAGGGGGGCGCGGTGGCTCAATGGTAGATCGTTCACCTCCAGTGCTTGGAGTCCCTGGTTCGATCCCAGCTCGCACCGTGTGGACTTTGTGGTGAACAAACACCATGCTCGTGGGTTTTCTCGGAGTTCTCCCGTTTCCTCTCACTTTCTTCATTTCACTCATCTCTCATCATCACCGTCTCCTTTAGCTTAACCGGCATAACCGTGGGACGTAAAACGTAAAGATTTCATTTATTTTTTTTTATTTTCGAATATTTTCATCTTCCTGTATTCTTCTTCACAGCCGAAAAATTATTTACGAGATACATTCAACTCCGCACATACAGCTTGTTGACTTCACCCAATTTCTAGTCTAGTTGATACAGCCACGAGTAATGCCATTCAGAAGCCTTCTTTGCATCATCCTTTATGCCTCCGATGCATTTGATATGTACTACACACTGAAACACCCGTACGTAAGACTCCACTCATAAGTTGGTCATGTATGTACCCACGCTGATGATTAATTACGCTCATAGAGGGCACTTGTGTCCTCCGTAGTTCCAATTTGCATCGTTTGTGTACGACATGAAGTGGTATTTTCTGGAATCTACAAAACTCCATGTTTCTATCATAGTGTTCCGGAGTTTTAAGAAAAAGAAATCTCTTAACTTTTAGATATGAGTATGTTAAACATAAATATAGGACCAATATTTAGCAGTTACTAACAACTAAACTCATAAATAACATCCTTAGACTAAAATCTTCGCATTTTATATGTGGAAAATAATAACAAATCTATAACATACTCTTTATATCTTCAAGGTAGGAGATTCAAGAAATTGCTAAAATTGGACACACTTTATTTTTACTTCTTAATTCTCAGCTCTGTAAAATTCAATAAATAAAATTCAATATATATAAATTTTAATGTAATGAAAATGTGTTTAATCGCATTTACGTATGACGTCATTTTGTTGATTTTAGGGCTAGGTGTGATTTCTTAACTGGAGTTATGTGTGGAAGTGACAATTTTTAAAAGGGTATCAAATACGCAAAATAAACTATATTTCAATAGACAAGAAAAACGTAATAGTCTCATAAGATTCTACGATTAATCTCTTATGCATGGTTTCATCTTCGATTTTCTGTGAATGCAGTTCTCTTATTGATTTTCTTGACTTTCGTAAGGTGGCTTGATTAAACAAATCCAGTGAAACAAATCCTCAGAGATTGCGTTTTGCAGAAATTAAGTGAAAACAAAGTTGAGCATTGAAGTTCTGAAATACGAAAGTGTATGTTTGAGTCATGCATGATTTCCAATGAAGCTCAATTTCTTGCCTCCTGGATAATTTAACCTAATACTTTTCCTAGTCACAATAACCGTCTATAATTGCAATTCTTAATAAATCCTACAACATTATTATGTTTAACGGATTTTTTCAAAGTTGAGACATATACCAATAATAGATCCTATAGAAGTCAATAAAATGATGTGGGTGAATGATTACTCTGAAGCGTAGATTTCTAGAAGATAGATAAAAACTAATATTTTGTAAAACTCAAAATTGAGGTTGAATAATAAGCATGCCACCTTTTAAGATGAACCTAATACTGGAATATACGGTGTATGAGGTGTATTCAAATGGAAACCGAACTTTTGAAATAGCGCGCCAACCGGTAGAGGAGGCATGCTGCGGCTACTGATTGCACCTAGTGGCAGAATTAGACAACAAACTGTCATTTATCTCGTTTCGCTATGACACATAGAGCAACTATGACAGTTACCAGCTGAGCTACAGCTACTGAAGTGAGCACGTACAAAAGCTATTCGTCGGATTAATGATACACTGACGATGAAAGATATAGTCCTAACAGTAACATAAATACTATTTGTAACTATGAAAAATTTATTCTCATTGTAAGAATACCAATTTGATTCTTTACTTACTTTCTCAGTAAATAAGTTTCAAAATAATAATCAGCGAAGATATTTTAGGCTGAGTAACTAACATTATGGCTCTTTTTTTTTTAAATATTAGCATATTATTAACAAAGATATAAATTGACTAGATGAGAACAGAACAGAATTAGAGTCAGATTTCTCACTATGACATCCTAGACCCAAAGAAAACTTCCGCTGCGCTCTTTTAAAATGCCAAATTACTTGACTGCAATCCTTCCTTCACATTTGCTCGCATAAGGGAAATTTGTGATATTTTTTATCTAGCCAAAGGCTAGCACCCTGTTAGAAAGTTACGCCTTCTTTTAGGAAAGAAGATTTGGAGAGAGTGAGATAAAACAAAATGGATTATCAATGAGAGGTACATATTCGATATGTCTTTATTACATAAACATAAATTGTGAGACGTTTGCAGCCTCAATATAAAATATACAAAATATACAAATAAACATATACAAATATAGAAAATATACAAGTAAACATATACAGACATAACTTTAAACATATGCATAGACTAAATATCTAATAAAACAATTACCTTAAGAAAGAATGTTAAGATGAAGAAGCTAGTTTGATGAGAAAAGAATGACAATGATAATTTGTTACTATATGTTTATAAATTAGACACAAAACCTGGAAATAATATTTATTCGTATGATGATGGAGCTTAGGGATGAAATGAGATGAAAATCACGCCATAACACGTAGGAAATGTTAAATAACAAGTGAATGCACCTTCTAGCCTACAGGCGGCTCTAGGCTATGATGTGGACAGGGGGAGCCCATGTTAGTTATAGAGGATGATCACAGTGCGCTGTATGATGAAAAGATGAAAGGATGATGAAGGTGAATACAAAACCCATCAACTAGGGCTAAGTCACGATAGTTCGGAGGAAGTGTGTAGCAGTAGAGCGTGAACAATAATGACAGAGTGGTGTGTAGAAATTTGTGAGAAAAATGCTATAAAAAATTTTAAATTTCAACACTTTCATGTGAGTAAAATACCGTACGAAACTTAACATAGTCCTCTCTTCTAAACGTGCTTGAGCATAGCTATCGTGGCTATCGTCTCCCGGTATGATCTTTTATTATTTAAAAACACCTTCGCATGATTATATTTCTCTTTCAAAACATTTGCAAGCAAATGGATATCATTTTCTGTATACAGCTTTTGCGTAAATAGCTAATAACACATTTTTTCTCATAAGAGTTCTAAGAAGGAGGGTCCTTTCACGTGTTACTATCAAGATAGTTTTTCAAGATTAAAAAAAACGTGTAACAGGCAGTGATAATCTCCGGTTTCCTTTCTTTTATGTTTAAAGAACACGCTACTATAAAATCGTTATATTTTCCCCTTAGCTTACCTTATCTTAGTATTCTCCAAATATCTTTTTAATACTCCCATTAAACTTTCTCTTATGGTTCAAGAGAAAGGGTTAAAGAATTTCTGGAACATTCTTTCTGCAAAATTCCACAGCGCCATGTACTCACCGTACTCACTCTTGAAAAGAAAAAGAATATTCGTGTCCTACCAATCAATGATCATCAAAAACGGCTTCTTACTCCACTAAAAAAAGGAACTATCAACGTCTTCACGAATGTATAAAAGGAAGTATCAAACGCCGTTTTATTACTCACTTCCTCGAACCCATCATTTTCTTGTTCTTGTCATTCTGTTATGTACATTGTCATAGTAGACAGGTCATCAAGGCAGATTTTTAAAAAGAGACACCCATTCCTATCATTTCTTCGTCCTATCATTTTTACTTCCTCAAGATATAAGCTTGTGTTTATTGCCAAAATATCACTTAAACCTCTTACGTTAAGAAATATCTTCTGTTGATTAAAAAACTAGTCATTTGCTCGAGACGACGATTTATATCTATCTAACTATCTATCTATCTACCTCTCTCTCTCTCTCTCTCTATATATATATATATATATATATATATATATATATATATATATATATATATATATATATATATATATATATATATATATAGGGTGTTTCAAAACAACACCGATAACGTTTGGGAGGTGATTCCTGACAGCAAGATAAGACGAAAAGTATAGACCAACCTGGGTGCACAAATGCTTCCTTTCGGAGTTATAGGCTAACGAAAATATGAAAAAATGAAATTCAAATGTCCATAGCTCCAGAACTATGGAACCTACCGTCGTCTTGTCAACACTTTACTTAGGAACTAATATGTGCACTATCCAAAAATACATGTTTCAGAATCCTAAGGCACTCACGCAACAATTTTTATAGAGGCAGTTTGGCTACAGGCATAGAATTTAAAGTGTTCAACAACTACCTCTATAAAAATTGTTGTGGAAGTGCCGCAGGATTTCGAAACATGGATATTTGGATAGGACACATAATAGTTCCTAAATAAAGTCTTGAAATAATAAATAAATAAATAAATAAGTCTTAAAGTCCTAAATAAAGTCCAATACTACGACAGCTCCCACAGTATTGGAGCTATTGACCTTTAAAGTTCATTTTTCACGTTTTCGGCAGCCTATAACTCCGAAAGGAAGCATTTGTGCACCCAGGTTGGTCTATACTTTTTGTCTTACCTTGGTGTCAGGAATCACCTCCCAAACATTGTCGGTGTTGTTTTGAAACACCCTGTATATAGTTTCAATACTTCCGAAGATGCATAAATTTGAAAGACGCCTTTTCTGAATCTTAACGATCTTAATGATAAAACATGTTTCAATGGTCATTTGTATATCATTCTCTGTGTTATTCTATAATAGGAACAGAAGAAATTTGAAATTCATTCGCCAACTATCATCATCATCCACCATTTTAATTACGTTTTACATTGAATTCACTACGATGCAAAGTAATTATTAATAACATTACTTATGAGGGAAGGGCACGATGTCACTCAGTGATAATTGCACCAAATTTGGTGTTGGGGTTGGCAATGGGAATAGAAATGAACGTGTTGAAGGATTCGTTTCGCATGCGTTCGGAAACAGAAATGATGGACCCTACAGTTCTGGAGAAATATGGCCCTGTCAATCAGATAATTGATAGGACGGAGCCTTTGCTCGCTGCTGCAGTCAAATACAGTAAAATAAGAACAGAAAAGATGAGCTGAAGAGAAAATGCACCAATATCCGCCCTCAGTTCCAACAGGCGAATGCTGGCATACTAAATCTATCAACTGCCCTTGTCATTACCTACCTTATCTCTTGCCTGTTAGATATGCATCCCTAGTTAGCCTAATGAAATTATATTAAGCAAATAAAGAAAACACACAGAAATAAATCGATGTCAAGAAATGCTCATATTCACTTTGTGTTCACATTATTAAAGTGCAGTATTTGTGAAACATGCGTGAGTTATATTTGGAGTGTCTTGAACAAAGTTGTTGTTACAAGGCTGTTTCTGTCCAATACATTTTGCTGCTTTCTAGTGGTGAATATAGCAAATTCAAATATTTCATTTATCCTTTGCGTTAAAATAGTTATGTTAATGATCAGTCTTGTATTCAAACGGTTAATTTTGTCATGGCTGTCCATAGTCGTTCCCATTTTAAACATCACTAATCCCGAAATATATATTTAAATTTTTCTCACAAACCCACAGTACTTTAATTTTGGTTAGCTCCACGTCGTAGATATCAAAAAACCCGTACAAATGCATTCAGTTAATATTGGTGGGTTCAAACATTTAATACGGTACTTGAGTATTGACAGCATCTTATAGTGTGAAAAAATACAGCAACTTCATTTCGACCCCTTCTCTGTAAAACTTCTGGAGACGCCCATGATTAATTTCTGTATATAATTTCTTTATTTTCTTAATATAATTTTATTAAGCTAACTAGTGATGCATAACAATGGATAATGGTAAAAGCAGTTCATATATTTAGTGTCCCGGCATTTGCCATTTGGGACTGAGGACGGATATTGGTGCATTTTCTCTTCAGCTTATCTTTTCTGTTTTCATTCTACTTTATTTAACTTTTTCTGCATTGGCCACAGCAGCGAGCAAAGCCCCCCCACCCCACCCGATCAATATCTGATTGACAGGCCATACTTCTCCAGTACTGTACGGTCCATTGTTTGTGATTCCGAACGCTTGCGAAACGAATGCTTCCATATGTTCGTTTCTATTTCCACTGCCGACTCCTACACCAAATTTGGTGCAATTATCTCGTAGCGACACCGCACCCATCCCTAGTTAGTTACATAGTGGCAGAGACTTAGGTCTACATCTAAATAACCAACTAACTAGTTATATTTCCTATGGAATCCGAAGGTTCAATACCGTACTAACAAAAGCTCTGGTATTCCCTAAGCCAAGTGGATCCAATTTATACTTCATATTCTTATTTATGCAAGATCCATCATAATATTGTCCTCCCATCTGCGTCTAAATCCCCCTAATGGCCTTCCTTTGATTGGTTTCCTCCTAAACTTTCATAATGTTCTGGGAGGCCTGTATCTGAAGATGCAAAATTTTAATTGAGATCTTGAAAGAAAAGAAAAAGACATAAAGAGGAGACGGTTCAAGATTAAAACTGAGCAAATATGGGAATGATTGTGTATAATCCTAGATTTTTTACAATATTTATCTTATATTAGTTTAACATTTTATTAGTATTAAGGTAAAACGTAAGATTTAATTACCAATAAGACCAAGATGAGACACCCTGAACTATATAACGTGTAATTACGAGGGAAACTTCAAGAAATGACATACAAAATACGGGTTAGTTATACGCAGTATACTTACGTACAATTTCCATTTAAATACAATTAGTATAGAATAATATTTATTATTCAACAACATATATATATATATATATATATATATATATATATATATATATATATATATAGGTAGATAGATAGATAGATAGATAGATAGATAGATAGATAGATATAGATATAGATATAGATATATCACTGGAAAGTGGTGTTACAAACTGATCTACAAATATTGACCGGTATATATTTTATGAAAAGGCAATTAACTGGATCGTAAGTAAGCATAATAGGTCTACACCATATTTTTTTTAAAACGTTGGAAAGGAAGTAACAACTAGAAAGAAGAATAAGCATTTTACTATTTTTGAATGTTCTACCTTAAAATATCATTTATAGTGACAGTATTATGTCAATGCCTCTTTAACTATAAACATTTACTCGAACAAATAGCGTGTCTGTCATTCTAGGTTACTAGAAAACTTCCACACTGAAACATATCCTGGGGATACGTTGGCTGAATTGTAGAGGGATAAACTTTGGTACAAGCGGTTTCAGGTTCGATCCCAGACCATGTTATTTTTGGGGGGACGAGACTTTGCCTATGAGTTTTCTGAGAATCCTCCCGTTTCCCTACCACATTCTTATTCAACCAATTTCTTCATAATCATTCGTTTTTTTTAATTCAATAGTTTCCTTTCATCTATTACTAAGAAAATTAACCTTACAGCTTTGTGATATGAGATTTCATTTTAATTTTACGTATATCTTTGAAAAACAGAATGTTGTAATCAGTTAATCTTCCCCATTGGTCTACTGGCCAGAGTGCGTGCCTTCGCTGCACGCGGTTCCGCGTTCGATTCTCGGTGAGAGAGTATTGAACGCACGATGATGCTTCAGATTCCTGTTTAAATTGCAAATGCAGATCTCATATAGCCACAGTGCTGAAAAAGGGCGCTAAACCATGAAATAAACCGGGTCTTACTTCAACTTTATTTTATAACATAGATATTAGGAGCATAAATAATGAATTTAATAAGTTACTTTGTCAGGAAATCTACATCCTACTGTTTCTATATATTTTTGCCATTTATTGATCTGTTTCTCACGCCTGGTTTTAATCGTTGCAGTTTTTTTTTCTCTTAATAGTGTGTCTCGTTAAAAAAGAAACCGCAAAGAAAGAAAACGCTTTAACATTCATGACCTTGGATACATTTGTCTGTACAAAACCATACAATTATTTTTTTCCCGTTAAGTACCAAAAGTGAAAAACTGCATCTCTTCCCGTGGAAAAGTGTCGCAGTGAGAGCGAGGTGTTAGAAAAATGAGCAGTGGCCTCTCCTCCCCATGAGAAAGCTCGCTGCTACCAACACACACGCTACTAGTTTTATATACCTACACACACACACACACACACATATATATATATATATATATATATATATATATATATATATAGCGAGAGTAAGAGAGAGAGTGAATTTGGTTCCTCGTCAACCATCAATCATGGTGTCTGCTCTTAGAAAACATGTTTTCCATTTTATGTCGGCGAGAAACGAGGTCTATTATATTAATACTTGAAGCAATCAATCAAAGAAAGGTTTTTAAAGTGCTTAAATACCACGCAAGCTGTGTGTATTGCAGAGAAAGAAATAATTCGACACAAAATACCCAACAGAGTGAAAATGAATAATAAATGCATGCCTTTATCCAGTACTAAAAAAAAAAAAAAAAAAAAAGTTACCTTGCCTTTGTCTAACCTTGTGTACTGCAGCGTTTGAGTGAAATTACCAGAAGACATTGCTCCACTGTTTTCATGATCAATAACGAGATATTTGATCTTTCTTCCATCATAAACGTGTTTCGCGATTTCACTAGAAAGTTAAATGAAATATTAAGGTTCAAAAATAAAAGTAATATTTCCTTTTGAGTACATAGTTTGGGTATGAATTGAGAACTTCAGTATCATTTACATTTTTAGATTAAAATATTTTACTTAAGATTATGTTATTGACTTCTTCTCTTCAATATTAATTTGAAGTTTGTCAAACAGAAGTATTCTGTTAAATATTAGTTTTCATATCATAAGAAATTAATGTTAAAGCTACTAAGGTGAAGATATTAAAACTCGTCCATTTTCGCAACAGGTCGTGAACGCCCGAAGACTGATGTACTGGTAAAGGCTCTAGACTGTTGATTTTTGCACTCATTGAGGTAAAGAAACACCCCGTTTCGGCCTCTTTTCCTGTCCAGATTACCCCAGGATCTTTCATAAAGTGAGTGAGTGAATCTGAAAGTTACACTAAAACGAGAGTAGGATAAGAAAATTTCCGCTCCCACCAAAGCTTAAACTCAGATTGTTTCAAAATGCAGTTAGATGTCATATTAACTACGGTTTCGCGCCTGTAAATTTTATGGCAAAAAGAAGGTATAAAAAATGTAAACTTCCCAACATATATATGAGTACACATTATCAGAATTGGTCGATCATTTGGCAGACTTTAGGATTCGTCTGCTGCCCTAGGTTAGCAACCATCAACTGTGTTAATCGTTAGTTCGAATACCACTCAGAATGTTGTTAATATTTTATGCTTCTTTCTGAATTCATTGCAGCCTCTTAACTGGATTCTTTATTAAACACAAACTCTGGATGTAAATCTCAAAATCAAAGAAATATATCTATTGACTCCACGTTGAAGTGTCTTCCATTTAGAAAAAAAACTATAGTCCCATTCAAAAGAGGGCATCTGTTTCAGAGACCTTGAAAGTTATTTTTTCATAATGATTTTATATATCGATTTAAGAATGTATAACGATATTATGCTTTTATTCTTTGGTTTGTTGAGTTCCCTTGTATCTGTATAATTAACTTACACGGCTCCGACGTGGAAAGTTTGGCTTTGATTCCCACTGAGAACTCACATGATCCGCGGGAGGATTGGTTTTACTTTCAGGTGGTAGTTCATGTTATGTTAAGCTATACACAGTAAAAGATGGTTGTGTTAATTCAACTCAATTTTAACACAGAGCAGTGGTTCCAGCGTGACTCCTATTATGCGGTGTTAATTCAACACAGACCCCGCGGTGTTGGCATTTAACGCAGGGAGTGTGTTACGTTTTTAACACACAACCGGTGTTGAGCGATGTTAAATTCGAATCTGTGTTAGTATTTTCGGTGTTGATTCGAGACCTTGTCAAGGTCGGGAGTGGGGGGAAAAGTGTTGAATGTTACTTTCTGGCGATGTTGCACCAACACGAATAGTGCGTTAATTATTGTGTTTTAATATCACACCATGTCAAGTGTATCTGTGTTATCAAGTTATATTGATAACATTGACCATATGTTATTTCAACATCATTTTCTTATAATTTCAACACAACACCTGTGTTATAATTCAAGGTCAAAGTCATATCAGTAACACCGTTTTGGTGTTAATTCAACACACCCTATTGTTAAAATTCAAGGTCAGACCACCAAATTAACACTGTTTATGGTATTAGTTCGACTCCACTTCGGTGTTACTACGACACCTATTTCGATGTTGAAGTAACTCCGGGTGCGGTGTTGATGTAACCCTCTCTGTGTGTAGAAAAAGCTTGTGGTGTGCACGCTTGCGTTTACGGTGGTTCGCCATCTTTTAATACTAGCTATAAAAGTAACCAAGAAGTTCTGTCGCCTTTTGTGGAGGTCTGTGTTCTATTGGCCCTCACACCGTGAGTTGAATGCGAATGAAAATAAGGCGAAGGTCAGTTGTTGGTGCGGATATATCCAACACTATCTGGTTGTAGCTGTTCAGTTATACCGTGAACTTGCATAAGAACAGAGTGAACATGGGACCTCCGCATAGCGTCATAAGGTCGTGTATGCTGTACGAGTTCAAATTGGGTCAAACACTACTGCAGCAGGGCGGGAGATATGCCAGGCCTGTGATGAGGGTGTCGTGAGGGTGACTATGCGGACAGCGGGGGTTTAACAAGTTTAAGAGCGGTGACGAAATACTCGAAGACGCACCGCGTACCAGACGACCGACACATGTAAAAAATGAAAATCGCCAGACAGCAATTGAAGCGAACAGTGGCCAGACATGTGAGGAATTGGGTCTACAACTCAGTGTGATTAGAAAAACCATTCGGAAGCTCCTCCATCAACTTGGGAAGCACTACAAGTTGGATCGATGGGTCCCACATGATTTGACTCCGGGTCAGAAGGCAACACGAGCAGACATCTGTGTTTCTTTGCTGTCTCGTCTGAGGAAAGAGCCATTTGGACAGAGTGTTGACATGTGATGTGAATTGGGTCCTGTACAAAACTCTACGGCGCCGTTATCATTGTTTAGCATCTATGAACCGGTTCCAAAGCAGCTAAAACCAGCACTGCACCAGAAGGTCCTCCTGTGTGTTTGATGGATTGCTCGCGGTATCGTGCATCAGAAACTGGTACCAGCTAGTCAGAGCATCAATGTAACTGTGTACTGTCAGCAGTTGAGTCGTGTTCAAGAAAAAATCAAACCTCTGGAGCCAGCACTTCTGAATCGCAAAGGGATTTTCCTTTTACAGGGCAACGCTAAGCCCCACGTGGTTAGAATGATCCGGCACACCATCCTACGCCTAGGATGGGAAACACTATTGCATCCACCACACTCCCGGGACATTCCACCATCCGATTATCACCATTTCCATTTCTTGGATGATCACCTTAGAGGACGCCAGTTCAAATCCCTAGTAGAGGTGCAAAATGTACTTGATATTTTCTTCGCTTCACGGCTCACCAAGTTCTACGCGATAGAATCCATGGCCTTCCAGAACGTTCGTAGACGTTCGAAGAAGATGCTGGTGGGACTATTTTTGAACTTCCATGTATGTCTCACATGACATATCGATGTTCGAAAGTGGTGGGTGAAGAAACGACAGAACTTTCTTGGTTACCTTTATAGGTAATTTGACAACCAATTCATCGCGTTCGGAAATAACGAAACGAACAAACTTAACGAAAAGTACTGCAACAGATTAATTCGTTAACATTGTCAATTTCTTCAAGTGTTTCTGAACGCACCCTTTCGTAAAATGCCTTGTTAAAATGTTAACAGGGAGAGGAAGGAAACAAATTCTAATTTTAAAATAAGAATAGTAACCCACAGAACACTTCATTTAGAAAATCTTCATAAAATTTTTTGTCATGCTCCCTATCATTTATTGTGATGTATTTGTTGATGATGCGAAACACAATCTTTACCATCTTGTTCATGAATGATAGGAAACTCTTACTTATATCCTTATAATAAGATTGTTTCTTAATCGTGTTTCTATTTGTTTTCCGCCATTTTTGAAATACATTCCCCGGTGTTGACAGGTGAGCTCCAGTGTAGTGTAGAAGTGACACAGTAATAAGGTATTGTTTCTCGCTGTTGACATATTTCTTCAGAAACATTATGTAAAATAATTAAGAATACATCGCGCGGTTTTTATGTTGAAATTTTTTGAATACCTGGATTTGTTTAAGTATTTTTTCTACTGTGTTTGTTTGTAGAGTCAGTACATACGCCTTTGTAATTAAACTAGCCTTCGGCTAGCTGGGGGATCCGACCCAGACCCCCGAGTTTGCTCAGCCTACGGCTTCGCATTTCTTATCTATCGGCATTTACATCAACAGTGAATTTCGTGAACTTGCTCTTCATTTTCCTGTATTTGCCCATCCAGGAGCTTCACCCCCACACACTGTCTTTGATCGGCCTACGGCCTTCCACCTCTTGAACCCATAATTCTATCGTTTCTTTTCCTATTTCAACTATCTAAAAGATAAAATTTTGTATCCCAAGAAAACTTTCATTTAAATAGCATGGGAATTTCTTCATCCCCCTTTAGACCCCTAAAAAATTAAAAATATTCACTTTTGGCAATTTTACTATTGGCTAGTCCTGGAAGGCTATAATCATGCCAAATTGCATGATTCTAATTCTGTCAGAAGTGCTTAAACATTTTGGGGTGTAGAAGACGTCTCATATAAATAACATGGGAAAGATTTTTCAGTTCTCCATAAAACAACTCCGTGTTTGGAAATTTTTATTGCTGATGATTCACTCAGGTAACGCTAACGAAAACGTACAAGCATACTGAATTTCAAGTTTTTATTCCAATTCTAAGTATCTAAAACATGAGATTATAGTTTTAAAAAGGCCCTTTTAATTAACATGGGGAAATTCTTCATCCCCTCTTTAGACTCTCCAAAAATTAAAAATATTCACTTTTGGCAATTTTCCTGTGGGTTTGTCCTGAAAACCTACAATCATGTCAAATTTAATCATTGTAGCGGTACAGGAAGGGTTCAATAATTTGGGGGTGTAAAAGATGTCCAATATAAATAGCATGGGAAAGATTTTTCAGTTCCCTATAAAACTACTCTAAAGTTGGATTTTTTATTTTTACTGCTTTACTTAGGTAGCGGTAACGAAATCGTACAAGCACACCGAATTTCAACTTTCTATTCCAATTCTAAGTACCTAACACACGAGATTATAGGTCCAGAAAAAGGCCCATTTAAATAACATGGGGAAATTCTTCATCCTCTCTTTAGACCCCCTAAAATATAAAAATATTCACTTTTGGCAATTTTCCTGTCGGTTAGTTCTGGAAAGCTACAATCATGCCAATTTTAATCATTGTAGCCCTATAGGAAGTGCTCAATAATTTATGTCAGCTCATGTAGTTTTATATATAGTAAAGATGCCCAACATATTTGGCAATCATGCAGAAAACAACACCAAAGATTCTACATTTGTATTAATTCAACACACAGGCTGTGTGTCATTTCAACTACTGGCATTTGACACACAACTCGAAATGGAGAGTGAGTTGTTCTAACCACAGTTTGTGGTACATTTTAAAACAATCGCGTTAACACATAGGCATGTCGTTGAAGTAACACAACGATTTTTACAGTGTAGGTTTATATCTCATGTAGCTTCGTCATTGAAAGACATGGTAAAATTCAACCAAATAAATCTTTCGCTTGCTATTAATACCAAAGGTTAAAGTTTAAAATGTCTATAAATTTGTGCTTATTGTATTATAATAATTTCTTTCATTGACTTGTTCAATTCAATTCTTTCAAATGCTTGTTATTCGGTAAAAATAGTTTTATCTCTGCAAGCAAAGGGAAGAAAATTTGTCCTAATTCTTCTACAGATTTTGTTACCGATGAGACTTCGCTCAAGCAAGATGCATATACGTACTTCCTTTACCACTATATTAATGAAAATACCGTCTAAATTCATAGACAATTTTAAAAAGAAACTCCATCTTCAGACTAACAGATATTTTTTTAAATTTTGTATTTGATTTTACTTTAGTTTAGCGTCCCTTTCAACAGCGAGGCAATATGAGACGTGGACCTACAGCGTAACGGGATTCCCGCCATATGAGCTCCCGCCGGGAATCGAACTCGGATTCCCACGCCAAAGCCTCTTACGCTAACCGCTTAGCCACGAAGATGCTCCCAACAGATAATCAAAAAATAACATGCTGAAAATAATCTAACCTGAATCAACATCACGCTCACATCACTATGCTAACCCCACTCTCAAGCGACCTCATCCTCACAATATTTTGATACCACGCTTATTCACCGTAAGGCTCACTTTGTGAGGGACCGTGAGTCGTGAACGCTGACTTCATGAGCTTGAACAGCTTTTTCAGATAATAGTTTTTCAGCAGCTATTCCCTTTTAAACGATTGGAGCACTCAGAGATTAGGAGATGTAGGTCCAATTACCAATGTTTTGAGAAACAGAAACATAAAATAGAAACATGGTATGATACTCTTCAGTACATGAAAAAGTTAGTACTCTTTTTAACACTATAGAAGAGTTATTGACAATATTTGACCATGCATCTTTTAAGCTGTGGAAGAAACTTCAGATAGACATCTTAAAGGTGAAATATGTCTAAACTAACCAAAACGTGAACTTGATTCCCTTATCCACTGAATGTGCCATCGTTAAACACAATTTAAATTTGAAATTTTTGCTCTAAATCTTTCCACATACTGATAACTTGTGTTACTTAGAAAATATGCCGTTTTTAATTATACAAATTATAGTCACCTTTTTCACACTAGCATCTTATTGTATTCTATATTAACATTTTTTTCTGATCTATTTATAGGATATCAAACATCAGAGAGCGGAGGGAGCGAGCTGTCACTGAATAATGTGACAAGAATTTTATAGCTCACGTGTATCCGACTGGTATATATGGATCGATTCCCCGTAGAGACTTTTCAGTGTTGAAACAACATAATGGAGCAACTAGGGGAACTATATAAACTAAGATGTTTTTAGCAGACTTTCGTCTAACGATCTAGAAATAATTATGTTAGGAATCAAGACGTTGCAAAACGTATTACCTACTTGCCACCTGGTCAATCATAGTGTTTATTTGGGCTAGTGCTAGACAGTTTAGCTTTAATTCTAAGTCTACAAATTGGATTAACTCCAAGAATAATAGATATTTCCTCATGTTTAGTTAGTGTGTAATATGAACGTTCAAAGTACAAAGGAATTTAGTCCACTTTACAAACTTGTAGGAAATAGAGACAAAATTTGTATGGTACGCTAAAGTACATGGAAACGTTAACACCACTTTTAAAGTTTAATATAAAAATTGTTTACAATATCTGAACACAAATCCTTTAAGCTATGAACTAAGAAATTTTAGATAGAGATCTTAAAGATAAAATATTTCCAAAATGACCAAAAAAGTTGACTTGAAAGGAGCTTCAGATAGAGATCTTAAAGATGAAATAGGTCCAAAATGACCAAAAGTTGACTTGAAAGGAGCTTCAGATAGAGATCTTAAAATATGTCCAAAATGTCCAAAAAAAGTTGACTTGAAAGGAGCTTCAGATAGAGATCTTAAAGATGAAATAGGTCCAAAATGACCAAAAAAGTTGACTTGAAAGGAGCTTCAGATAGGGATCTTAAGGATAAAATAGGTCCAAAATGACCAAAAGTTGGCTTGAAAGGAGCTTCAGATAGAGATCTTAAAGATGAAATAGGTCCAAAATTACCAAAAAAGTTGACTTGAAAGGAGCTTCAGATAGGGATCTTAAGGATGAAATAGGTCCAAAATGACCAAAAGTTGGCTTGAAGGGAGCTTCAAATAGAGATCTTAAAATATGTCCAAAATGATCAAAAAAAGTTGACTTGAAAAGAGCTTCAGATAGAGATCTTAAAAATGAAATAGGTCCAAAATGACCAAAAGTTGACTTGAAAGGAGCTTCAGATAGAGATCTTAAAAACGAAATATGTCCAAAATGACCAAAAGTTGACTTGAAAGGAGCTTCAGATAAATAAAGCTTAAAGATAAATTGATTGAACGGGGAACCTCATGTTCTCCGAGGTACGAGAGGATAGCGCTCGAACTGTAAGTCCTCATGACCCTTCTGCTTACTAGTAATGAAATTTTACAAAACTACTAAACCTTAAGTGTGGGAGTTCACACGAGGTGAAATGTGAACTCATCGAAACTGCATTTTCCGTGAATCTGTAGACTAGATAAAAATGATATTTTCAAGACATTAGTGCTGTGTTGACTAATGGAAAAATTGAACAAGTGTTGATTATTTTTCCCAGACTCTTATTGTAAAGAATTACGTTCATGACTAATTAGAAATACGAAAGTTTGCACATCGATGTGGTAACATTTACATATCCTGAAACTTACTCTTCGGGTGCCACTGCTAGGGAGGGAAAGAGCACCATCAACGTCTCAGAGCACCCCTTTAGTAGAGTGGAAATAGGGAGAAAAGTAGAACTAATTCCCACATAAATAATTTCTGTCTTAAAATAAAGTCAATACTCGTCCAATCAACATATTAACAAAAATATACATACATATGTGAAATCTATTTTTTGGTAGCCATCTTGAGGAAATGGCGCCAAAATTTAAAGAAAACTACAATAAATCATGTGATATCAAATTACAAGGAATTTAATTTTGAACGCGAATGGTGTTTGTTTTCAATCTAAATATCTTTTCTTAAACATATTTACTGCTAAGTATGCTGAAGTAAGCTATATAGAGTGCAGCAACCAGTCAGCTTAGGTATAAATCTATAAAAAGTTCTGGTATCCCAATCCAAAACACTATGTATCAGGAAGAAGCCAAGTTCCGAATGAGTACAAGAAAGAAGTTATCAATACAGTCAAATTCTTCAACCAAGATAAGTTATGATACCGATTCTACCAAGTTCTTGAAATAAATTTTCTCATCCTGAAAGTGTTTGAAGAACTTGGCCAACTAGGTACGTTATCAATACAGCCATATTCCTCAGCCACGGTATGTGATCTGTTGTAACCAGTTGGCCAAGTTCTTCAAACGCTTTCAAAATGACGAAATTTATTTCAAGAACTTGACAGAATCAATATCATAACTTTCCTTGGTTGAAGAATTCGGCTGTATTTATAAATTCATTCGGAACTTGGCTTGTTTATGACACGCAGTGTGTTGGGTAGGGAGACAATCTTGCTAAAGAGATTTGTAATGTTGGTTATAGGAAGACAAAGAGCACAATGATAATTCCTTGACGTAATCGGCAAACGTCTCAGTGTCTCACGCAAATAGATGTTGCTAGTTGTCAATTGTTGCCTATAACGAAGTCCATGAAAATTGCACTAAAAAATATGGTACTGAGCAGATTTTTGTTGGAATTTTGAATTTTTGTTGGAATTGGTCCAATTTCAAAGAGAAGGGTCCAAACTAGAAGATACTCCCTAAACTAGGTAATGTTTAACTGGCATTATTCTACATTCTAAAAGATGATAATTCTTAAGTACTGCCTCCTAAATTATAGAATTAGATTGGTTTGTCTTTTTATATAAGCAAAGAAAGAATATAGATGAAGTGTAAGATTAAATCTTTATGCTACATCATTTCTCTGCTAAAAAGGTATAGTTTTATTAAGAAAGTGCACACATGTACGTCAGCTGAATGGGAAGAGCTTCACACCCTGTATGAACCCCCGCGTGGGTGTGTCACTTGTTTGGGGTGATTAGTAGGCAAGCTCAAAGTAAATAAATCAATAAAACGTAAACAATTATAAATTTTAATTAATCGTGGTTTAAGCCTATAGTGTACAACGCGTCGAAGACTTGGGCATGACAACTAGTTGTAGTTATTCTTCGAACTATTGCATTTTTATTAACTTTTCAGTGGGCCACATTTCGTTTAGAAGTAAAAATCCTATTCAAGAAAGAAATAGTGTATCATTTCGTGCGCCACCATGTTTGAAACATTAGCCTTGCACATGTGGTATCTCGGAAATTCTTATTATTATGGTCTCTAGAAAGTCACGTTGGTTGACCTTTCTCGTTGAAATGCCACATATTCATAAAAGATCAACGTGATCGTTTTGTTCCTTATTCGTCTAACGACGTCTATATATTCTGAATTTTACGGTAACGTTGTTAAAAAGAAATCTGCATTTACTGTACAGTCAGTTGGTGTGTAATGCCTCATCTCACGTACCGTACAATACAATGTTCTCAAAGTCATTAAATTTAACGTCCTCTTCCCATCGTGCATGCTGAAAGGGATTGGCTTTCATTTGTGTTTGTTTATTTAGAGTATATCCGTCACACGTTGAGTTCAACAAACATAGAAAACTCGTACATTTATACAACTATTGAAGGTCGCGGTGGCTCAGTGATAGAGTGTTCACTTATGACGTGTGGAGGTCCCTGGATCGGTTCCAGCTCACACCAAGTGGGCTTTGTTGTGAACAGTGTGTGAGGAAGGTTCTCGAGTTCTGTTTCCTCTCACTTCCTTAATTCCACCGCTTCATTCATTCTCATCTTCACTGTCTTATCAATCCTGCACGGCATACGCATAGGACGTAGCTGAAAAATTTCATTTCATTTTTTACAGCTTCTACGCTTTCTACATTGAAACTGGAAATGATACGTCTATATCCGTTACTTTCGGATTGCATACAGGATCCGGTTTGGGTACAAAACCTCGCGGCCAGAACCTCGCGGCGACAACCTCGCGGACCAAAACCTCGCCTGGCCAAAACCTCGCCTCCCAAAACCTCGCGGCCCAAAATCTCGCCAGGCCGAAACCTCGCCTGGCCAAAACCTCGCCGCCCAAAACCTCGCGGGACAAAATCTCGCCGGGCCAAAACCCCGCCTGGCCAAAACCTCGCCTCCCAAAACGTCGCGGGCCAAAATCTCGCGGGGCCAAAACCTCGCCTGGCCAAAACCTCGCCACCCAAAACCTCGCGGGCCAAAATCTCGCCGGGCCAAAACCTCGCGCCCCAAAATATCGCCATACCCAAAATCTCGCCTGACCAAAATGTAAATGTTCCAACAGATGATAAGGATGACGGTATAAAAGACGCTGTTTCAGAAGAAGTATCACGGGTATTTGACCAAGTCCCGCGATACCATATGAAAATTCTATTTCTGTATTAGAGGATTTCAATGTGAAGGTAGGGCGACAGGATGTTTTTAAACTGGTTATAGGGAAAGAAAGTCTGCATAAGGAAAGTAATGACAACTAACGAGGTTAGTTTCGTGAACTTTGGAACATCCAAAAACTTAAAATTTTAACAAAAATCTAATAATATTTATGAAAATATGAAACAATATATGAGTTTTTACGACGTCCCTTGATTATATCCTATAGGTTAAAGGAGACGTAGATGACCAGGATGAAGGAAATGATCGAATAAAGAAAGTGGGAGGAAACGGGAATAACCCGAGAAAGCCCACACACACGATGTTTTGTATATTATTTTTATTATTATTATTATTATTATTATTATTATTATTATTATTATTATTATTATTATTATTATTATTATTATTATTATTATTATTTGTAATGTGGAATTGCATATTAGGAAACACATTGGGTAAATTTTAAAGAAAAGTTTCATTCGCGGCGAGGTTTTGGCACGGCAAGATTTTGGGCGGCGAGGTTTTGGCCCGGCGAGATTTTGTCCCGCGAGGTTTTGGGCGGCGAGGTTTTGGCCACGCGAGGTTTTGGGCGGCGAGGTTTTGGCCACGCGAGGTTTTGGCCCGGCGAGATTTTGTCCCGCGAGGTTTTGGGCGGCGAGGTTTTGGCCACGCGAGGTTTTGACCCGGCGAGATTTTGTCCCGCGAGGTTTTGGGCGGCGAGGTTTTGGCCACGCGAGGTTTTGGCCCGGCGAGATTTTGTCCCGCGAGGTTTTGGCCGGCGAGATTTTGGGCGGCGATGTTTCGGCCGCGAGATTTTGTCCGTATACCACAGGATCCCTATATTTTTTCAAATGATATGAAACTCATTTTTTTTTATTATTCCGTCTGGTAACTTTGCTGTAGGGCGTTTCTTATTAAAAGGTTGTAAATCAAAATAACTGTTATTGGTAGGCACATACGCAACACTAACATTAGACTACTTAACAACACAAGAATATAATTTTAGAAATGTTACGATAAATCTCTATTCAAATCTAATACATTTCTTCTCATATGTTTGACTACCCTAATAATATTCGGTATATTGTATTTTAAATGTCGTGAATACCCTGTCCTAAAAGTCATCGACCTCTCTTAATATCCAAAATATTTTCAATTTGTATCTTGTCTATCTTGTATCTAATCTTTCCCGCATTGTTAAACAAAACGACTCTAACTTCTATAGTATAGGTCGTTTCTTACCATTTCCTGCCGTGTTGTAGTAACTATCTAATATTGTCAATCTTTCCATCATTAGTAAATAGCATTTATAATTTCTTCCCCTTTAGTATAAGTTGTGTTCTGCTTCCTTCTCTGTGCTTTCCTTCCACGTTGCTGAAGGAGACGGAAGATATGTGAAAATGGGTGATTTTAAAACAATTATTGGAAGGCAAAGAGTGAGATGAAATGGGAAACTCCAATAACAGCCCGAACTCAAAACTCCGGTGACCAGGAACACAAATAGCCTGCGGTGACTCTTTGTGGTTAAGTAGCTAACCGATTCCAGATGGAAGATTAGAACCTCCGTACTGGGAAAATGGAAGGTTTACCTAAAACCTCTATTACTAATTGTAAACTTACAGAATGGTTTTGACCTTTAATAACCCTCTAAATCCTGGTGCATCCTTTATTCAAGCTTGATGTTATTAAAGAAATTACATATTTTTATAATTCTTCAAAGAAGAACAGTTTTTCATTTGTTCTAACAATTTTTGAGGACTTCCTAAAATTTCAAAGACGCAGTTATTACCAGGTATGAAATATATGATAATTTCGTAAACACGTAACAAATTGTAACTCTAACCAAACATTCTAACAGTTTTAAAATCTGAAAGAAAGTCTGCATATGTTGTACTGTCGTGACACGTCATTACATATTTTACTAACATAATGTCTATCCCACTTAACACGTTGACTGCCATATGTATGGAATTTCATACATACAGCTCTCCCGTGCAGCGTCGCGTGTATGATTTTCCATATATAAACAATATATTGCACATTTGTTTCATAGTTGTGTATGCAATTACAAACATATGGCTTAAAAGTTAAAATTCAATGCCCAGGCCGCCTAACCATACACAAAGAAAATCATACATTTATACGCCTAAAACAAAGGCGAAAAGAAAATATTATTGCCGAACTGTTTTCAGTGGTGCACAGGTAATAATGGTCAACACTAGGGATGTCAAAACTTTTCCGGAATCCGGATTCCGGAAAATCTGGAATCGGAAATTTCACTTTCCGAATTTTGGAAAAATCCGGAATTCGGAAAACTCCGGAATTTAGAAACTTCCGATTTTTTTCGAAATCGGAACTTTCTAAATTTCGGATTTTTCCGAAATCCGAATTTTTCTGAATTCCGGAATTTTTCCGAAATTGGATTTTTTCGAAATTCAAAATTTTTCTGACTTTACTTTCCGGATTCCGGAAAGTATGAATTCAGGAATTAACCATCCCTAGTCAATACATATGGTTGCAGACAAGGTAGCACCAATTTACAGCCATTCGCAGGATTTTTTTCCAAGGAGGGAAGAAGATTTTACACACATGTAGTCGCGAACACATACACACCTGCTTCATGTTAAACACTAACTATTTATATACATTGCATAACTCGTGTCAGTATAAATGAACGAATCATGAGATTAGATATCTGGGTAGCATTGACACGAAATAACTTACAAGCGTATACAGGGTGTTTCAAAACAACACCAACGAGGTTTGGGAGGTGACTCCTGACACCAAGATAAGACAAACAGTGTAGAACAGCCTGGGTGCACAAATGATTCCTTTCGGAGTTATAGGCTGCAGAAAACATGAAAAAATGAACTCTAAAGGTCCATAGCTTCAACGCTGTTGGAACTATCGTAATCAGGTCAGGACTTCACTTAGGAACTAGTATGTGCCCTATCCAAGTATCCAAGTTTCAGAATCCTGTGGTATTTCCGCAACATTTTTTATAGAGGTAGTTCAAATTATATGAGAATACTTCAAATTATATGCCCGTAGCCGAACTCCCTCTATAAAAATTGTTGCGTGAGTACCGGAGGATTCTCAAACATGTATTATTGAATAGCGTACATATTAGTTCCTAAGTGAAGTCTTGACCCGACTACGATAGATCCCATAGTTTTGGAGCTATGGACCTCTAAAGTTCACTTTTTCACATTTTCGGCAACCTATAACTCCGAAATGAAGCATTTGTGCACCCAGGTTGGTATATACTTTTTGTCTTATCCAAGTGTCAGGAATCACATCCCAAACGTTTGTTTTGAAACACCCTGCATATGATACAAGGCTAGCTGAAATACTATTTCTTCGCACGTGAAAAATAACTTTATAACAAGTATTTGAATTGATTCCTTCGTTCAGTTACGAATGGGAAATTAATTTGAACTTAAAGGGATTGGGAATGTCAATGTTCATTTCAGCGACTGCGAAAATTGTGGCTTAAACACGAGTATTGATCATTGTTGATTATTTTCAATGTGGCCATCCTCTTCCCTTCTTGCCCCCTTGCCGTAATTATGCTAAAATTCTAAGTTAGGCAAGGGTCCACTCATGTATCAAAAATCGTCAAAACTGGTGCAAAATCTACGAGAAGTTCAATGTCAAACAATGTTGCATTCATTGTTTTTATTTATATACGAGGTCAATTCGAAAACAAAATCCGCCGTTTGGTTATCAATGACATACACTCTCAGTTGCAGAACTCTTATTGTACACATTAGAAAAGTACAACATGTTTTACAAGGTTTGAAATTCCTTCTGCAAAAAAATCTCCCACACAGAAATGAAGCCACCCGCTTACGGCATTGTGAAGCTCATTGTCATTGTCGAAGCGGTGCGACGCAAGCCACTGTTTCATGTGCCTGAAGACGTGCAGCCAAGTCCATTGTCTGCACGAGTTAGTTGCTGACTACAGATGGGCGTCCGTTTCTTGCCGCATTGTGCACATTTGTTCGTCTATCTTCAAACGTGCAACACCATTCACTTACAAAACTTCACTCACCACGTTTGGTTCGTAAATATCACAGAGTTCGCGATGAATGGCAGCTGCCGAAAGTTTTTTCACGCCCAGAAATCGTATTACCGGACGAACTTCACATTTGGCGGATTTTTCTATTGGAACGTTCATTTTCAATTGTTATAGCGGAGGAGTGAACTGCTACACAACCACATTCTTCCACTGCTCACTGCCTACTGAGCTACTACGCATCGCGCCACAGGAGTGACGTCGCCTTTCCTGGTCATTTCTCGTAACGGAGGTTCTTTTACGAATTGCCCTCGTACGTTAAAACTGTGCACTTCTGTGAAATGATAAAACACCCCGAATAGCGTATAAAACGTTTTGTGTTATTTTATGCACAAAAACTACGAATTATATATCACTTACGAATTTATATATTGGTATCTGTCAAACAAAATTGCAATCAGCGAGGTCTCTCGTTTACAAATCTTGTCATCACTTGCTCTATAATTACAATCCTGCTCCACACAAGTGCTTTTATTTCAAAAATCCAGACACAAACAATCCTTCTTGCACCACTCTGCGTGGGTGATTTTCTTAAACATTTTAGAACCAATATCATTAACAAATACATTAATATATAAACTGTTTAAATTTGTTTTCAAAGCTCTTCAAATAATTATTTTCAATAAATACCTTCTGTTCCACCGAAACATTTCTAATAAATGTAACATCTCAAGTGTAAACAAATTAATTACAAGTCTCTGACTAGCTGAACTATATACATCAGTCAAAACTGATCACAAAAATAAACTTCATTGATATCAAAAACATAACAAACAACTATTGCCTAAAATGTGCTCTCAACGTAAGAAACATTTCCGTCCAATTATGGCATATACATAGTTTAACTTCCTAACAGTTTCTAATTTTAGTGTATTTGTCACGCAAAATTTTAAATGCTATGCAGAGAGAACATTTAAGAGGACTTCAAAGAACAAAGCAATATAGTGTGGTCAAGCCATTATTAATATTAATTACATTTTCACAAGAATTACGTAAAAGAGAGCGAGGACACAAAGAATAATAGAATAGTATAACAACAACAATAGCCTGAAATATAAGAATGTTTTAGAAGAGAATTTTAGCCTGTTTCAGATCACGGAAACCGCAGGGCAAGGGGAGGAACAAATAAGGGTGGAGAGGGGGGCTTGAAATCCTGCGATTATTCTCCTGAGAGATCTGCCGTAGAGGAAAGAGAAAGAGAGATCACAGAGATCAAACTTTTCCCCTCAGTTCCAAAAGGGAAAAAAATGTTCAGGGCGAAAGAGAAAGAAAGAAAGAAAGAAAGAAAGCAAAAATCACAAAGGAGCGACGTATGAAGGAGGAAGGTATCCATGGAGAAATCAAAAGTAAACGAGCCGGGAACAATGGAAGCCAGGAGGAAAAGCTCAATCAACACCTTAAAAGCTTTGAGTAACCCGAAGGACTCTCTTTCTACTCTTTTATACTTTTTTTCTTTTTATTTTACTTATTTTTTTAAAAAAACGACCATCCTCAAAGCAAAGCCCCCCCACTGTGCAGTTTCTCAGAAACTCTATTGTGGTCCATACCTTATATAATAGGTAAACGTACCGCCATATGCAATAACAGAATAATATACGTCTTGAAAAGGAACAGATTTCCTTCTCAGAAGAAAATCGAATAATCAAACAGAGAAAGCGTCAGGAATTTGGCTTTGATTAAAAATCTTTGTCTTGTACATGTCTTTAGGCTGTTGTGTCATAACTCTAGTTGCATAATCTGGCACGAAATCTTAAGTTGTATGTTGGCAAAAGTAATATTAAACAGAGTTTGAGAAGTGGTTGAATGTAAGCTAACTTCATCACCTACTGACGTTACACAACTGTCCATCATCAAATACGTACAGTCATGTCCAAAATGATTGTCACATATCTATAACTGTCTTGTTGTGGGAATATAATTTAATTATGATTTTGCAGGGTATTTTAATATTGTTACTATGTGTATAATCAGGAAATGTATAAAAATTTGTAGTAAATTTCATAGGAAAAGAATTATAAACACGAAAATTAGAATGAGTAAAACAAAATATTGCTAAATGATAAAGAAGAAAGTTTTTTAGTTTATATTATTCTTTTTCACTGCTCTTTCGGCATGAAATTTACCACATTCATGTCTTTGCCGATTATACATGTACTAACATTATAAAAAATACCGGACAAAATCGTTATCAAATTATATTCCTACAACAACATATCTATAGACATGAATGTACATTGTACCCCTTGACAATCTCCCTTTTCTACAATATTAGCGTATATTGCATGAACATATGTAGTACTTGTCTTATCGTGGTTGGATGACTGTTTATGCAGATTACACTTTAATTATAGATGTCATTTTTCCACAACACACCAGAATTCTAAAGCTTGACAATATAAAGTATTGCAAGATATATAATCCTTTATTGAAATATGCAACAACAGTAAAATTGTGGAGTCTAATGAACACTTTTCTGTTATTTTTCAGACTCCGTAGACAGACCGTAATATGGAGGTACTGTCGACCGCCGAATGTCATTGAGAAGACGATTTGCGACAGCAAGGTAGCATGCTAGCGTCCACACAGTGTTGACCCGAAGTAAGTATTTTCTCTTATTTTCAATGATAATAATATTTTCTTTCTTGTCTTATTACAAACAAAAGCTCAAAGCTCAGTTGTCTTATTTCCAGTTACTGTTCACACTGCCATCATAAAATGTACTATCATTTCGAGAAGTTACTTATTATAATATTTTTTCTTGCATCTGCAAATATATGAATACATTTATACAGGGAATATGTGAAGAAGTAGCGATGGATTTCTCTATTTCTCATATAATACTTAACACAAATTTGAAACTTTGCACACTGTTTGTTCCTTGATAGATCTTTTATCTTAATATCATAACAATTATCCTACCTTTTTTCGTTTTTGCGTTTTTCTTTGCACCAACTACATTTATCAAACTTAAAAATACAACATATTTTCAAAATTTATATATATATATATATATATATATATATATATATATATATATATATATATATATATATATATATCCTTTTTATTGCTTACTGTTTTAATTATTGTTATAAGTATTACTAAATTCGTACTTTATCCTTTTCTTTATGGTTTGTTTTACTTTCTTCTTCCTCTTGTTCCTTTTCTTTTCGTCTCCGGCTGTAGAGCTCTCTCGTAGCTAACCTGTTGGCGTACGCGCCTTTGGCGTGCGAGACCTGGGTTCGATTCCCGGTGGAGGCTCGTGCGGTTCGGATGCAATGTTAAGCTGTAAACCCACTTCTCGTATAGCTTCGCTGCTGAAAGAGACACTAAACTCAAAATCAAATTCTTTCCAGCTGCCGTCCACGTTTGGCGTTGGGCCAAACCCTCCCATCTCGTTCTTCCTATCCACGTTTCTTCCCTAAATACCTTTTTCACAGTTCTGGTCCTCTTAGATTGTCTAATAAAATGATTAGACTGATACCCAACAACTCTTGGATTGATTAATTATTTTATTCGTAATGAGGATACATTTTATACAATGAAAATTACAATTAAAGAATTTGATATGCATATATACAAGGAAGTACATTAAGTTTATAATTATATTTATTACTTTATTTTGATTATAACATTTCTATTACATATTGAGAAAACACGTAACACTGTCAAGGAAACGTAACTGAACAAACTGACATACAAATATAAATAAAGTAAGTCTTGCCCAGGGGGCTATGGAAGCGCTGCTTTCCAGTACATTTGAAATTTCAAGATAGTCTACATGGAAAAGCCTCCGAATATAAACATCAAACATGTTGTTCATTCTACAAAGCAACTGCTCCCAATTCAGTGTCCACGAAAATTATTTTCCAATTATAGCATACCGAGCAAGGATGTTATAAAATAGAGGATCTGCCCATACGTATCTTCATCATATGAACTCAATGAAGCCAAAAAAACAACTGAGCATCATCTGAGCCGGCACGTCTGATTGGTTACTCTCGTTTCCGCCATGATTGTTGGCTCGAAACATTGCGATATTAGTGGTGCGGAGTGGGCAGAATAGGAGTGGCGAAGCTGCGACGTATGGCTTCAAGATTTTCTTGTATGGGCAGATCCTCTATTTTATAATATCCTTGATACCGAGATTGATTTCAGAACTTGTACAGTCAGCGACAAAAGTTGTTTCCATTTGATGAAATTAGTTTCATAAATGACTTCGTAATTAAAGGACAATTTGAGTAAACTTTTTAGTAAATTTTAAAAGAATGTACTTTTCTGTACGTTCCAGCCATACCACCATTTCCCCAAAATAAAGTTTATCAAACAGAAAAAAACTTTTGTCGCTGATTGTACCTAAACTGATACAGTAATATTTGTTTAAAGTTTCATTAGTGCATTAGTATAAACGAGTTTAATTCACAACATCGGATTTAGTTTTTGAATAAGCATACATTTAGTAGAAGTGCCTTATTTCTTATAAAATTACGAGTAATATCCTAAAAATTTATGTCCACTTCGCATAACGTATCTGCAATTAGAGAAATTCTTCTCATTTTGTTTGGAACATTAATACGAATTTGTCGCGTAGATAAGCCAACAATATTGTAGAACTAGTCTTCTCCTACTGTGTCCTCTTGGAAACAAAATAAACATAAGGTAGGTTAATGCTGCACAATATAAGTAACAAAAATTTAAAACAGAAAGTGCAAATAAAAAAAATGGACAAACGAGTGTAATTCCGTCGCGCTTTCATTGTATTATTGGGTCTGATGAAGTGGCACACAACACACCCGTTGGAATCTCTTGTAAAACGTAGCCTCTGCATCTGACCCTGTCGTGGGTTATGGTCTCTGTGGGAGTCATTTTTTTGTTTTCGTTGCTCTCGTGTTTCCTATTCCAGTGCCTCCTAGCGGTGTAATTTATACTACTCAGCAATATGGTGCGCGTTTCCGCCACTTCCAGAGACTAGACTGCGGAAAGGACTACCAGTGCTCTATCTTCCATTTCCTTTTGCTCATGCAAAATTTTCTACTACGTCAATTTATTTTGCAATTTTAAAAGTTCTTTACATATATATTTAGTTTTCTTTTATACATTACTAATGAAAACAAGGATAAGAAGTCTTAACCTGATATTTGGGCGTTTGAACACAAATAAAATTCATACTAAAATAGGAAAAACGTGTGCACTATCTTATATGCAAATTATAAAACTAAGGCTAATAAGACAGATTTGTAAAACTAAGGCTAATAAGACGGATTTGTAAAACTAAGGCTAATAAGAGGGATTTATAAAACTGAGGTTAATAAGACGGATTTATAAAACTAAGGCTAATAAGACGGATTCATAAAACTAAGAATAATAGGATAAATTTATAAAACTAAAGCTAATAAGACGGATTTATAAAAGTAAGAATAATAGGGGGATTTATAAAACTAACACTAATAAGACGGACTTATAAAACTAAGGCTAATCATACGCAATTATAAAACTAAGGCTAATAAGACGGATTTGTAAAACTAAGGCTAATAAGACGGATTTATAAAACTGAGGTTAATAAGACGGATTTATAAATTTAAGGCTAATAAGAAGGATTCATAAAACTAAGAATAATAGGACAAATTTATAAAACTAAAGCTAATAAGACGGATTTATAAATGTAAGAATAATAGAGGGGATTTATAAAACTAAAACTAATAAGACGGACTTGTAAAACTAAGGCTAATCATACGCAATTATGAAACTAAGGCTAATAAGACGATAGCACTTTGGTCACAGGCTGGCTCAAGGCACAGGCGGGAGATTTTTATGCTGATGGATCTTCTGAGTTAGTACAGAGATAGGATAAATGTTTGAATGTTTATGGAAACCATGTTGAAAAATAGAGCAAAGAAGTAGTTTTTAGATGTATATAATAAATTCTTCTTATTTACTTTGGTGTTTGCTTTTTTAACCGATCAGAGATTATTCTCTGAAAAACCCTCGTATATATGTACATACATGGGAAGTTTTAAATTCATTTTTTCTGTCAAACCAATGACGGTAGAGTTGCATAAATTTGCGAGAGCACTTAGTTTGACAAACTAAATACAATCAAAGTAGAAAAATGCCCCATTCCAAACGTTTGCTTGTCGGATATGACAATACAATACAATAAACTTTGCTAAAAAAAAAAAAAAAAAAAAAAAAAAAAAGGTAAAGAAAGTCATGAGAAACTAACATCCGGGAAACAAGTTAAGGAATTGAACGAACTCACCCGAGATAATTATTCCAGCTATCTGTTGCCAGCTTTCGTCCAAGGTTTATGTAATAATGTGACGGATGGTGTTACCCGTTATCGTATTAACTGATTGCCTCTAGTAACGAACTGAGTTAATCGCTTTAGCTATCTATTTTAATAAAAAAAAATTTAAAGAATCACTTTCGTTCAAGAGTTATAGAGTTTAGTAACAGACACCGTTGTATGTTAAAATATTAACGGATTTGACTATATTAACAAACTTGACAGAGATAATCGCTCTACATATCTATGGAAAATATAATTTTAAAAATCGCTTTCTTTCGTGTGGGTTTGTACATATAGAATATGGATTGCCTCCGTTAAAGTCACTGTTACTCATTAAGATCTTAAAAGATTTATTGCATTAACGAAATAATAGCTCTATCGCTCTATTGCAAAAACATAATTCAAAAATTCGCTTTCCTTCTAGAGTTATTGTGCGGAGTGGCTGAAGCATTATTAACATTACATTAATTTGATTTGTTTCTAATAACAGTATAAGGTATAATGACTTATCTTTTATGTATATCTTCTTATATATATATATATATATATATATATATATATATATATATATATATATATCTTCTATTATATTTTATGCTCTCTCTCTCTATATATATATAAGGAACTCTGAAACGCCTCGAGCAATTTCAACCAAACTTGATAAAAATATGAATTACGTTGCGAAGAAAATATTGTGAGGATAAGACTTCCCTAAAACTCTTAGAGGTGAGGCTGGGAAGAGAGTGACTTGTATAAATAATCGAAAACGACCTATATTAATGTTGAATTCATAGTATTTCGTAGTTGCTGAAATGAATAGTGATACACCCGATGTTGCTCAAGCTCAAGTTTATCCCCATCGGCATTGGGGGTAAGAAAGCTGAAAAATAAAATGTCCCAAAAGGATTGAAATAAGAGTCAAATCCATAATTTTCGGGGTCGCTAAGCTAATTGTAACATTCTCCATGACATTTAAGTCCAAGGTTGGTCGAATTGAATTCTGTAGAACATTTTGGATTTTTTAAAGAAACGATTAGAACTCCGTAGAATCTTCTATAGAATGAGGAGGTAATTTCTAAAATATCTCAATTTCCAATTTTGTATTTATCAAATGGCTAAAAACGAGCAACCGCTTCAAGTTTGAAATGAACATTTGAACAGGTCAACCTGGGGTTTTATCATTTCAATTTGACTGCAATGTATATTATAAGAGAAGGGAAAAGTGGATCATTTTTAAAGGAAATAATAATACCATATACTTGTACTTCCCGTACAAAAAAGGGGCATTTGAGATAGTCATTTATATAATTAATGATTCCGCAATATTAACTCATTTGTTGCATTAACTAAATTGCAAATGATTCTATATCGATTTTTGTGAAACACATATTATTATAAACAGCAGACAAAGCTTATTAATAGTATTTTTCTCGCTTCATGAGACGTGAAGCTTAATTAACATATACATGATTGTAACCGTTCCGCTATTTCCCCAAAGACCTTCATTTATAGTCATATATACATGTGTATGTATGTGTGTGTAGTTGCGATACAATTTCGAACCATGCGGGGTTCATTAGATGACTGACTGTCACATCAATCCTGAGCACATCACAAACCAAAATGATTGATTGTGCTGCGGTTTGGTCGCAGGGAAATTGGAGTAACTCTTGCACATATGTTCGTGCAACCAAACATTATGTCGGTGTGAGACATATGGCTCTCAATTATTCAACTAGCTACACCGAATGTTACACCAATATTTTTTAACTTCCCTCTCTCTCTCTCTCTCTCTCTCTCTCTATATATATATATATATATATATATATATATATATATATATATATATATATATGTATATATCCATTTCGTATTCCTATAACCAATAAATACAGTTTAGCCAACAGTCCTTTGTAGTGCAGAATGAAACAATAGTACATGAGATAGTACAGTAAAATACAAGTATAGCGACATTTTGGAGATCTCCGAAATTAATTTGTTCTAGTGAAATGTTGTTATACTAACATAAATGAATTCTCAAGATCTCACTTGTTGGTATATCCACTGCATGATCTAGACTGCTTCAACATGAATTTATAGATGAAAGATGTGAAATTTATAATTAAACATTCAAAGCGTGTTTTTTTTTTACTTTAACGTCCCACGATTATGCACCGAAAATAATAGAGACACTAAATGATAATAATGGAATGAAGAAAGTAACAGGAAACAGAAGAAGAAAAAAACACATACACGGTGTAAAGCGTGTAAGTGCAACAGCATGAAAGGCAGTCATTGGGCATTTACTCATCCATTTATTGCGCAACTATTGGGTTAAACAGTTTTTAAGGGAAAATATTGCGTTAAAATCGACACATACACAATTAGAACAAATCCTTAACAAGTGAAATATATGCCTATATATGCCGTAATCGACCGTAAATACAAGGTCAAATTGACACTAGTAGCGTGAAAAGCGACCACCCGAGGATAACAGATTCTAAGGTTGTATCACGCCACTGAGAAAAATCCATCCACTAGCACAAGACGATTGTCAAACCAACGCGGTATGTCCTAGTTTACTGTAGTGTGTCATCTTCACGAACTGAAGCAAACCATCAGGAGCTGGCACACTGTACCACATGAGTTAACCCCAGCTCAGGCCCTGAGTAAAATGGACGTGTGCCGACAACTGTTGTAAAATCCGCGTGAAGTACGTGTTCGGGACAAATAGTGGGTGCTTTTCCGAAATCCGAATGTGCAAAAACAGTGGTTAATCAAAGGTAATTTCCAGAACCAGTCGTCAAACAGGGCTGTTTCAAGCATAAGATCCTCTTCTGTGCTGTGAAGCTACGAAGAGCTAATTCACTTCAAGTTCATTCATAATGGTCATACTATCAATCATACCATCATACCATCTTTATTATGAACAGTTGGGGCAGATGTATGCTGTACTACGTAAAAGACATCCTGCATTGGTTAACCGAAAGCGTACCCAGCCACAACAGGATAACGCAAAATCACCCTCGGCTCGGTAAAACACAACAGAAAATTGAGGAACTTGTATCATCAAACTGATGCCACATCCGGCATATAGTGCTGATTTCGCCCCACCAGAATATGGTAATACTCATCCTTGTGTGTGTAGGAAAAATGTATCTTACCTAGGACTGTTCCTTTTCTCTCGTATTGGTACATCTGTAAAGCTTATTTAATAGTTCAAATCTCATTACTTATTACCAAATCGCTATCCTGCTCGAGCGATCGCGTACATGTATGAAAATATCATCTAAATAATAAAATAACGTAATAAGAAAATATCTTAACTATATATAAAACTACATGAGCTGACAAATTATTGAGCACTTCCTGTAGGGCTACAATGATTAAATTTGGCATGATTGTAGCTTCCCGGAACTAACCCACAGGAAAATTGCCAACAGTGAATATTTTTAATTTTAGGGAGTCTAAAGAGGAGATGAAGAATTTCCCTATGTTATTTAAATGGGTCTTTTTTTGGATTATAATCCCATGTTTTAGATACTTAGAATTGGAATTAAAACTTGAAATTCTGTATGCTTGTACGTTTTCGTTACGACTACACTAGTTAACAAAGGTTTTGTTACATAAAAGAAAATACCTGTTCTTAAAGGAACTTTTTGCGCTGAATTCGAATATGCACTCGGTTTTTCTCCATCACGTACGATTTTCCCGTAACAGGGGGATTTTCGGGAAAATCCCTCAAAAATTTCCCTTTTCGTTTATTTTACACCCCAAGATCTTGCTATATGTAAGGGGACAGGAGCTAGGGGAATAAAATATCTGAAAAAGGGAAATTTTTGAGGGAATTTCCCGAAAATCCCTCTGTTACGGGAAAACTGTACGTGATGGAGAGAAACCGAGTGCATATTCGAATTCAGCGCAAAAAGTTCCTTTAAGATCAGGTGATTTTTCTCATGTAACAAACAAAAAGTTTAAATTTGTTAATTAGTGCTATCTAAGTAAATCAGTAAAAATTAAAAAAAACTCCAAATTTAGAGTGGTTTCATAGGGAACTGAAAAATCTTCCCCATGTTACTTATGTGGAACATCTTTTACACCCCCAAATTATTGAGCACTTCCTGTAGGGCTACAATGATTAAATTTCTCATGATTGTAGCTTTTTGGGACAAACCTACAGAGAAATTGGCAAAGGTGAATATTTTTAATTTTTAGGGGGTCTAAAGAGCAGATGAAGAATTTCCCCATGTTATTTAAATGGGCCTTTTTTGAATTATAATCTCATGTTTTAGGTACTTAGAATTGGAATAAAAACTTGAAATTTGGTATGGCTATACGTTTTCGTTAGTGTTACCTAAGTAAATCATCAGAAATAAACATTTCCAACCGTAGGGTGGTTTTATGGGGAACTGAAAAATCTTTCCCATGTTATTTATATGGGACGTCTCAAAATGTTTAGGCACTTTTGGCAATATTAGAATGATGAAATTTAGCATGGTTGGAGCCTTCCAGGACTAACCGACAGGAAGATTGCCAAAATTGATTATTTTTAATTTTTAGGGGTCTAAAGGAGGGTGAAGAAATTCCTATGCTATTTAAATGGGCGTTTTCTTGGGATACAAAATCTTATCTTTTAGATAGTTGAAATAGGAAAAGAAACGATATAATTGTTGGTTGAAGAGGTACGAGGCCCTAGGCCGAGAAAACAGTGTGTTTGGGCGAAGCCCCCGGGTGGGCAGATTCAAGAAATATGAAGAGCAAGTTCACAAAATTCACTGTTGATGCAAAGGCCGATAGATAAGAAATGCGAGGCCGTAGGCAGAGCAGACTTGGGGGTCTGGGAGTGGAGCCTCAGCTAGCCCAAGGCTAGTTTATATTATAAAATTGGATGAATTTTCTTATAACTTTCTTCTTAATTAGTGTAAGACGTACAGAATAAACGTTACACTATAAATGCAACAGGAATGCTTGTTCACGGTCGGGAGAAGCACTACTTTTGTTAATTCCTGGAACATTTTGAGCTACAACCTTAAATGACTAACTCATAATTCATACATTTTCGTAACAAATTAGGCATGTTCCAAAACTGTCAAATTTTATGTTCCTAAAAGTTTGGAAAGGAATAACAAAGGTATATGCATCAAGAACCATTATCAGACGTTACCTAAGTTTGTTAAGGGTACAATGATCAAACAGCTAAGAAATAATGTGCATGAAATTTTGTTAAATCATGTAGTGGGAAAGTACTTCGTGTCCTTGTAGTGTTACATTAAAAGAGATTGCTTTGTTTCGATTAGTGCTGTTGTAATTAAGTCATCGATCGAATTCGAATCATTTTTTGGCTGGTAATCGAATAGTCTAATAATCGAATGTTCGTTTCTAAGATTCAAATAAACTCCTTCGTAGCAAAGCGGTTAGCATACGAGACTTTGGCGTGAGAGGCCCGGGTTCGATACCCAGCGGGAACTCATGTCGTTCGGATTCCATGTTAATCAGTAGGTCCCATCTCATATAGAGACGGTGCTGATAGGGACGTTAAACTCAACCCAACTCGAGTAATTATTCGAGTGAATTGTATTCAACTATTCGAAGAATCTACTATTCAAATTTCCGAGTAATTAGTTATTCGAGTTTTAACAGTATTAGTTTCATTGTCCTTTTAGCGTTAACTTTTCGTCCCCTCGCAGCTTTTCCTCAAGTTTTTCAATACTCTGGTAGTTTTCTATTCAGTTTCCATAAGAAAATCTATAATTCATGTAGTAGCGTTTAAAGAGGAAATATGTCTAAAGATGAGACATATATTAAACGTTACATTACTAATCGTTATACCAATCGATAGATGTTGTTAATCGATTAGTACTGTATATGTCTGAAGCTCAACGCATATCGATTAGTAATGTTGTCAAGCTTAATACTAATCGATAGATAATGATGAGACATATACTAATCGATACATGTTGTTGAGCTTATCAAAATGACATGCGTGTGTATATAAAATCCAATGTGTAATTCTAGAGAAATTCGAGAAACCAATCCCTTTGTAAACTTAAAATGGATGCAATACGATAACCATGCCACGCATTAAGATAAAACTGGTACTGAAATTTGCATTAATCAACCTTTTTGATTAACGCACTTGCAAAATGACAGTATATAGTAGTGGCTCAGTGGTAGAGCGCTAAACTGTAGTGTGTTAGGCCCCTGGTTCAATCCCCGGCCAAGTAAGTTTGTGGTGGACAACATCGTGTCGGAAGGTTTTCTCGGGGTACTTCCGTTGTCTCTCAGAGTTTCATTCCACCATCATCATTGACTTGTCTTAATCATTCGTCTCCCTTAGCCTAAGGGGTATAACCGCGGGACGTTAAACACTGAAATATTTCATTTACAGTATGCTGAATGAGATATGGTCGAAAAACATGATTAACCTTCAAACTTCACTTTTTCTTTAAGTGCAATGTTATCCAAAGATGACACTAATCCCAATCAAGAAATCACATGGAGCTGATCAAAATAATAATAATACGTATGGATAAATTCTGATGCGTATTTTTTGAGAAAATTAAAAAAAAACTAATTTTTGTTGTGTTGAAACGTATGTTACTCATTCTTATTTTGGTCCATTTATGCATTATATGTGAAAAATATTACTGTTGCCTAATTTCCCCTAACAATAAGACACGTGTTCCTTAGAGTGACACATATTCCTAATAATTAGGCACACACTGCTAACTGTGACACACATATTCCTAGCAGGCACACAGTTCGTGCAAACAGAGACGCAACTAACATCTTTGCAATATCATTTCTTGCAACCCACACAGATATAATTCTTCTATTTGGTGACTGAAATACCGTCTTTCATATGTGAGCCTCACTTCAATGAAAGTTCGTGAGAGACAGGATATGTGTAAGGAACCTTAATTTATCTTCCTCTGTCTATATCTATTCTACTTATAAATTGAAATGAAACCGTCCAGTATAAGGTCCCACGCGTATGCGTTTTAGGCTAAGAAAGACGATGATTAAAGCAAGTGAATAATGATAGAAGAATTGGTGGAATGAGAAAATGGGAGGAAAGGGGAGTGCTCCGAGAAACCCCACGGGTATGATGTTGTCACTACAAAGTTATATGGCTGAGAAACGAACGAGGCATCGCAGATGTAAGTTCCCTATCAGTCAGCCAAAGTGCCTCCCTTTCCCCATTATAATTTCTACTTGTTGATTTATGTATCAATTTCTGATAAGCCTTCAACATTTCTTTCAAACATGCTAACGGTGTCGAGTATTTGAGCATCCATGCTTATAGTTCAGAATTTATGTGAAAGAGTATTTTTATGTTTTCTTTGAAATTTTTACGTTTTTACTTTACTGATTTCTCCTCAGAAATAATTGTAAATGCTACTTTCTTCATGAAAATTGAAATGTAATGAAATGAAATCTTTAAGTTTTACGTCCCACGGTTATGCCGGTTAAGCTAAAGGAGACGGTGATGATGAGAGATGAGTGAAATGGTGGAATGAAGAAAGTGGGAGGAAACGGGAGAACCCCGAGAAAACCCACGAGCACGGTGTTTGTCCACCACAAGGTCCACACAGCGCGAGCTGGGATCGAACCAGGGACCCCAAGCACCGGAAGTGAACGCTCTACCACTGAGCCACCGCGCCCCCGTACATGAAAATTGAATACTCCGATGTATAATATTAATATTTATAATTCAAATTCAATTTGAATAATGATAAGTTAGCTAGAAACAAATGTATTTTGACCAGGGCCGGATCGTCCATATATAGGTAAAATAGGCAGCCGCATAAGGAGGCAAATTTTAGGTTCGTCACGGCGCGGCGCGGCGTATGCTTTTTCCTTCTATTTTTTAAAATTTTTATTTATTTATTTATTTATTCATTTGCGGAATTTGGAACATTAATAAAGCGAACGATAATTACAAGCTATGTAACGTAAAAGCCACCTGTCACAGAATGAAGCAAGTTTCAACGCGTAAATGATCGAAATCAAAATGCCATTAATTTATGTTTAGGTCACGAGGATATTTTTTGTTTATGTAAAGGCCATTTAGCTAAATAAAAAGGGTAATATCACTAAATCAGGCCCGAAATATCGCAGAAACGCCGAATTATAACAAGGGCGCCAAAACATTTCTCGCCTAAGGCTGCCAAAATCTTTGAGCCGACCGTAATTTTGACAAAGAAATAAATATTTAACTACATTTGAAGAACAAATCAGTGAACTTGAAACATTAAAATTCCTATGTATTTTAAATAAACAAAAAGGAAAAATACTTTCCCATATAAACCAATGAACTAAAATACAAAAATAGCTCAGGTATTCAGTGCCATTAAGGGGGCAGACTACTAAATATTTTTGAAAAGCTAACAATTTTCTTTTGCCCGATTTTCGTAAGTGAAAAGAGATAATGAAATGCAACTTACCACAATAATAGATAATGTTATTCTACATCCGAAAATAGGAATCGGAAGGATGATCAGTGTTGCCATCCATAGAAATTACAGTGTGTTCAAAATTTGAATTACCCAAAAATCTAGGTTAAGGCAGTGACTAGAAAAATGAACTCAACGGTAGTTGATTACTTATCATATTGTCTTGGTTCCTTGTTTACTACTTTGTAAATAATGTTTGTATTTATTTTGTAATAACTTACAGAAGTTATTACAAAAAAATAAGTTATTACAAAATAAATACAAACATTATTTAAAAAGTAGTAAACAAGGAGCCAAGACAATATGATAAGTAATCAACTACCGTTGAGTTCATTTTTCTAGTCGCTGCCTTAACCTAGATTTTTGGGTAATTCAAATTTTGGACACACTGTAATTTCTATGGATGGCAACACTGATCATCCTTCCGATTCCTATTTTCGGATGTAGAATAACATTATCTATTATTGTGGTAAGTTACATTTCATTATTTATTTATTTATTTATTTATTTACCTTCAACAGAGAAAAAATCTCCATTTACAGAAGGCTCTTACAATCTATTACATACATTAAAGGAACAATTACTAGATTAGTAAGTGATAAAAATTAAAAAAGAAAAAAGATAGCATTAAAAAGAAAAATGAAAATAAAAATACCAAAAAAAATACACACACAAAAACTCAAAAATGGCAAGAAACATTTTTCTCAGATACACAAAATTAGATAATAGATATCGCTATAAACAACAGTTATGGTTTATGCTTCTGAATATTTCCAGGTACACATATTGAAGTACATACCCTACAAGTATATAGGTTTTATATGAATACATACACATATAAGTACACGCACATATACTTGAAAGCAAGAAGACATCAATACATATATAAAGTACATAATTACACCTATATTATTTTATCCTGAACTATTATTCAGTAAAAATTTATTTTTGATTAATTTTATAAACACTTGCTGGTTAAGATTAAGGTCAAATTCTTCTACACTTTGTGCTATATTATTATACAGCTTACACATTCTGACCAATGGTGAATTTTTGTATGTATTTGTTTTGGATGTTTTATACCACAACAGATTTCTTGTTCTTAACGTTCTGTCACTGATATTAAATTTAATGTATTGTAAAAATTCACTATTATCAAATATGCCATTTACTATTTTGTGTAGACATATTTCTTGTGCAATGATACATCTAGCAGAAAGTTTAATATAATTAAATTCACTTAACAAATTAGAGTAAGATATTTTATTTACCAGAGCAGACTGTCCTGTTTTCTTATAATATAAGTACCTTAGGAATCTTTTTTGTATTGCTTCTATCTGATTTTCTTGAGTCTTACATTTAGCTTCCCAGATCACTGACGCATATTCCAATTTTGGCAGTACTAGAATTTTAAAAAGAGTTCCAATGACATTTACGTTTGTAAACAGTTTAGTGCTTCTGATTACAAACCCCAATTGCTTGAAGGCATCTTGTGTAATCAATGAAATGTGTTTATTAAATGACATTTCGCTGCTAAATGTAACTCCCAAGTCCCTATACGTAAATATACGCTCCAGATATTGATTTCCTATTGAATATGGCAGAATTTCAGCTACAGTTCTTTGTTTTGTAAATATCATAAACTTACATTTTTTAATGTTAAAATTTAATTTATTTATTATACTCCATGTATTATATATATGTTATTTAAATCTTCTTGCAGTTTTAATATATCAGAATTCGTTTGTATTTCTTTATACAACTTAACATCATCTGCATACAATATGCATTTTGAGTTCTTAACATACCTTGGCAGATCATTTATAAAGAGTAGGAATAATAAGGGCCCCAAGTTTGAGCCTTGTGGTACCCCGGAATTCATATTATAGCAAAATGATTTTGATTGTTGAAAACTTACATATTGTTTTCTTTGACTCAAGTATGATATAAATAATTTGAGTAACTCTGATGAAAATCCTAAGATTGAAAGTTTTGTAAGAAGTATGTCATGGTTAATCATGTCAAAGGCCTTTGCAAAATCAATATATATTACATCTACACGATTACGATTATGAATAACCTCGTGAACAAATTGGGTAAAATTAAGTAAATTTGTTACTGTTGAGCGACCAGGATAGAGTCCATGTTGATTTTCACAAATGTAGCTTTTTATGTGATTGAAAATACGATCATATAATATTTGTTCAAGAAGTTTCACCGGTGCACAAACTATGGCTATTGGTCGATAATTTTCTACTTTGCTATTATCTCCACTTTTAAAAATTGGCGATACCCTAGTTGTTTTCCAAATATTGGGAAATGTTTGTGTTTTAAGCACTAAGTTAAATAATGTAATCAATGGCTCATGTAAAATTTCTGAACATGCTTTTATCAGATATGGAGGAATTCCGTCCGGTCCACATGCTTTCTTGGGTTTTAATTTTTTAGTGGCTCTTTTATATTCCTCATCCGAGATTTTATTCATTATCAAAGTATTACTTACTTCCATTTGCATTGGGTCAGAGCAATTATATGATGCTACATTTTTATCATATACCTATCGGAAATAATTTGCGAAACCGTCAGCTACTTGCTTGTTTGTATCCAATACAGTACCATTTAACGTCATAACATTATTACTAGAATTACTGCTATTTCTTTTACCTTTTATAAAAGACCAAAATGACCTTATATTTTCTTTAATTCCCTTCTCACTTTCTTTAACATAGTATTCATACGCTTTACGTATCATTTTCTTTGAATCCCTTCTCATTATTTTATACATATCACTATTATATGCAGAACCTTTCATATGTTTTCTATAATACTCCTTTAATTTTAACATACTGATTATCTCTTTAGTAAACCAACATGGATACTTTTTTACACTACATTCTCGTTTCTTAGGTACTGTATTAGTAATTATTTCACGCATTATCTTATAAAAAGTTTCTGTTGCATCTTCGATGTTGTCAAATTGTCTTAAGATAGTCCAATCTTTATCTCGAATTAATTGATACATTCTTAAAAAATCAGCTTTATGAAAATTGAAAATAAAGTTTACTTCATTTTTCAGCATACGGCCATGATCCCTGAATGGAATAATTATTTCTAGTGCAGGATGATGCAAGTCTTCTTTTATAAGTGGTAATTGGCATCTTTGTACGAAAACATCATTTCCAATATTACTAATGACTAAATCTAATGTTCTAGAATTACAGTTTTTTATATTATTTAAAGATAACATATTATGTAAACTTATAAAATTAGCAAAAGATCTACAGTACATATCCCCATTCAAAATATCATAATCCGTACCACTAATTAATGGCATATTAAAGTCACCAGCTACCAAGATATTATTTTCCGTTAAAGAACAATTTTCTTCAAATATTTTATAAAAATCTGAATAATGGCTTAAAAGTGAACCAGGCGTAATATATATAGTTACTATATAAAGAGTTTTGCCATATGCATTGACCTTAACACATAAGTTCTCAAGATCATTTTCTATTTTTATATTGGTTGTAACGAAATGATTTTTAACTGCTATAAGTACTCCACCACCTCTTTTGCCTACCCTATCTTTTCTAAATATTTTATAATTACTGTGAAATATTTCAGAATCAATAATGTCACTTTGAAGCCAAGTTTCTGTCATAATAATTACATCAAATTCACACTCTATAGTACTTAAATATAAATCATAAGTTTTCGCTCTTAAACCCCTAACATTTTGATAATATATATTTAATTTATTTATCTTATCCGTATACATGACTTTAACATATGTTCAAAGATTTTCTCAGTTCCATGGCTTACGACAATGTTACAACATCTTCCATAGTTTTTAATTGAATTACAGGACCCCCTTGATTTTTTCTCAGAAGAATTCGCCCAATATTGTCAACCCATAAATAAACATAATTCTTTTCCTGTTTCACTTTCCTAGCATGTCCAAAAATCTTTTTACGATAGGTAGTTAGACTTTGATTAATATAAACTATACCTTCGCTCATATAACCCAGTTGATTTATATTCAAGTTACGTTTTACTTTTCTCCTCGCAAGGAATTTATCTTTATCTTCCCTTCTTATAAACTTGACAATAATACCTCCAGCTGTTTGATGAGGGAGTTTTTTAAGCCTATGACATACATCAATTGATTCACGCTTAATATCTACATCTAATACCCTACCAATATGCTTTACAATTTCATACGTGTCTTCATTCTGCTTTTCCGGTATACCGTATATTTCAATTACATTTCGTCTACCGTATTGTTCAAGTTCTTCTACTTCACTTTGAGTATCTTTTAGTTGTTTTTTAAGCTGCAAATTTTCATCTTTCAACTGTTCTATTACTTTAGTACACTCACTTATTTTCTCGCATTGCTTTTTGATTGTCACCATGGTCTCATCAAGTTTTTCGTGCGCGAGATCCAAAGATTTCCCTAGCTCTTTTTCCCTTTCACTATTATTTTTCTTTAATTCCCCGATTTCAGTTTTCAAACTTTGAAGACTTTGATTATCTCTTTTCACTTACGAAAATCGGGCAAAAGAAAATTTGTTAGCTTTTCAAAAATATTTAGTAGTCTGCCCCCTTAATATACGAAAATTACAAAAAAAAAAAAAAAAAGTTTAATTTTGGGAAAAAACATACTTTTAATAGTAGAGGAGCATTTGAATTGATATATATATATTCGAATATGGAAATTTGATTCACTTCTACATTTTTGGTCACCAAATTTCGGTAACGATTTCTTCGAATATGTTAATAAATGGAACGTTTTAAGGATTTGTATATTCACTTTCGGGCCTTAATTATATTTGTATTATATCACAAAACAATTCATGTGGATATGTTATAATATTAATATTTAAAGTAAGTTTATTATACGACAGTGGTTTCCAACTGTACTTACCTCGTGCCCTCCTTCATGAAGCCTGCATATTTCACGGCCCCATCTCCACCTTGCCGTTCCTTTGTCTGATCCCTTTTGTGATTTTAGTTGCAGAATTGAATTCTTAAATCTTCAATAATAACAATACCAATGTTCCTCAATTTGCATTTATTTTCAGCAAAACTTCTGCATATCATTGTAGTGCAGTATTGTTTTTTTTATTTATTTATTTATTTATTTTCTACCGGCTTTGTTCTTAATCAATACTTATTCCCCAGTTTAATTTAACGTCTCTTGTTGCAACGTTCGCAATATTTGTAATTACGAATGTAGTTTGTTTTTGTCTCGCTTGCGCCCCCCTTACTCGAAGTTGACGCATCCAGAGGAGCGAGGCCCCCAGGTTGAGGATCACTGCTGTACGAGCTGTTCGGGCTCGAAGTTTAGCCTTCAATAATGTAGATCTGTAGACAGTAAGAGAAAAAAAGACGGCAAATTGAATCGCAAATTCGTAGCTTTCGTATATACACAATGTACACTTGCTTCACAATGATGTTATTTTGACAAAATATGAATCCCATTTTCTTTTTCTTTAATTTTGCTCTTGAAAGGAAATTTCGATTAATTTTACGAATTTCTTTGAAACATTTTCTGTGTGCCAAACAAATAATTTTCAATTTTTTAGGAAATATAGACAAAAGTAAGTTCTTTAAGTGATTATCTTGCTCCTTAATAGTTCAAAGATTTTGATTTAATTGAAGCTTTTTTTTTCTTTTAAAAGATTCTATTTTGAATTAAAAGTAAGTAGTCCTCCAACGTAAAGTCTTCAGATGAGCTATTCGATCTTTTTGCCACTGTCCGTGTTTATTTAGGTATTTATTTCTGTATTTACAGTCCTAGACACAGGCATCAAGGCCTATCTACACTGAAATCATAAACTAGTAATAACGGCTATGGGGAGAAAGGTGGAAGGACGTTGGATGTGGCCTAAATTTAAAGTTACCAGAACAGCATTCACTTGATGGAATTGAGAAAAAGGCACTCAAAATTCCTTGCGTCAGGCATTATGCTCGCTCATCGGATTCGCTCTCTGGGCCCTCGAGTTGCGAAATGAGAGCTCTAACTACTAGCAGTATACAACAAAAGAAGAAGTTAAGGAAAGGGAGTTTCAAAAATGTAAAGCATATAAGTTTGAGCTATTTTATTTGTTTGTTTGGTTGAAGTTAGTGTCTCTTTTAAGCACCGAGTCTATATGAAACGTGGATCTATAATTTAAGATATAGTCTGACAGAGGCGGATCTATCCCAGAGCCGGGGACGTAGGCTCTCAGTTTTTTGAGTGACAAAACTAATTTAAGCTAATATTTATATATTTTTGAAAGTTTATAGTAAACTTATAATATACCTATCTGACTTCTGGGAGCCCCCCAGTTTTTACATTTTAGATCCGCCACTGGAATCTGAACCAGATTAATGCATTCAAATTTTAAGTCTTTCCGACCGGTAATCCAGCCTGGCATCTTATCCACCAAAGGTAGGCCAGCAGCCAAGAGAAAAGGTGTCACATCTATAAGGAACAGCGAAATTATGGAGGACAGGATGTACTATTAAGGTGGGCTCTGAACTTCAACCAACCGAGGATTGAATCCGGTGCTGTTAGTGAGTACAGAAACCATTATAGTACAAGCCGTTTCCCTCTACATTTTTCCGCCTCCAGCAGTGCAGAATTACAGGAGTACGAAACTGGTTCCAACTACAAAGTCATTTGAGGAACAAGGTTCGTCATTCCCATACAACTCTCAACAGACCCTTCGGAGACTAAGTTGCCCAATTGCATTAATTTTGTGCATGTTTGCTAATGTATCTACAGGCTTGTGGGACCTCAATACTGGGACATCACTCTATACTCACATACACAACGTACGCGCACTGAACACTATGTAGTCCACACGTACATCCACGTGTGATCAAACTCTCAGCATCATTACAACAAGCTCTCTTCGAAAATCGATCAGTCTGCTCTCTAGGGAGCAGTTCTCGAAACACTAATGTTACGTCATTATTGCTGGAGTGGGGATGTTGGATGGTGGGAAGAGAAACTCGAACATACAATGCATCAACAAAGCATACATGAAGCAAATTAACCAGCACCAATGTGACATGTAAAATACGCTATATGAAACTTCACTAACCTAAATTGTATTATATATTCGCAGTTCCTGTCAACCGACCAATAAAATCAATGTTCCTATCGAACAGTCAGTGCTTACTATAGAAAATAAAGAGATACTGTTCGTTAGTAGATAAATAAAGTGTGTGTGTGTGTGTGTGTGTGTATGTAAACTTTAGAAACTTCGGGCTCATTTGTTCCTATTGAAATATTCATGTAGTAAACAGGCAACATGGTAGATTTTATTAAGAGAGTTTATTGAGAAAATATTGGAAAAATCTGCTTATATCTAGTTAGTACTAATTAATCTCCCTATAGCAATTTGTTTCCTGTTTATTAAGTGAATTTTAATCTAATCTCCTTAATACTTGTATACATAGGCGTACCTATATTTATGATTCCAAGAAGAGATGATTTTTATGATACTCTATTATATAAATATAAATAATAGGGTACCATGAAATCGCTCCTCATTGGAATAAAAAAAAAATACAGATGTGAATGGAAATGAGTGCAGATTCACTTAGTAATTAGGTAACACGTAGTTATGGAAATATAAATTGCAACTGAAGAATTCCGTAGTCGGTGCACCAGCGCCGTAAATTAGATTTCTTTTTTTTTGGAGGGGGAGAGGGCGAGCATTAATATTTTGGCCCTCTAGAAAAAGTTGTTTTGGGTCCTCCCGTAAAATTCGAAAATAGGCCCTTCTTTTCATCTTTCTGTTACTCTTTATGGGCTCCCCTGAGCCCGTTTCTTTACATGACAAATTAATTAAGGGAACAATATTGACAAATTTCAAAGCCATACGAATAAATATTATTTCTAGGACCCCTAATAGAAGTCATATTTTTCTAAAATGAGCTCACGGCTCATTTTTGTTTTATTTACCTATTGTGTACTATTTTAAACTTGTTTGATGCTTCATTTATAATTTCATGTTCGTATCGTGTATAGAGCAAGAAGATTTTGTCTGGCACCCCTCAAACGGGGGGAAGCTTCCCTGGAGGGGCAGTTGCTCTCCCTGCCCCCCACAACTTACGGCAATGCGGTGCATTGTCTACCAGTAATTGGGTGCCACGAGCTTAATCCTCCGAAGGGTGGGAGAAAATATTTCTCATTCTACCTTCTCTTTAATGAGGCTCTGGGTTTCTCCCAGCCTCTTTGAAATGGATACTTCGAGCATTCTGGGAATGACCTCTGCATCACTACACTACTACATCGCAGCTACCGCAATTCAGTGATGTAACCCTGAAAAGTTTTAAAGTGGTGATGAAAAGTTATAAAATCCCATCTCGAGAGTCAGAAAGTCCCATTTCACTTTTGAATTTCCCACGTTATAGTAATTACAAGATAATAATAATAATAATAATAATAATAATAATAATAATAATAATAATAATAATAATAATAATAATAATAATAATAATAATAATACAGTAATAAAATGTGAACATAAAACTATTTGATCTTCCATGTATATAAGGTAGTTTGAGTAATTTATCCTTAACGAAAACATTTTTTTCTTTCTTCTTTTTGCTCAGAGGTGCAGTCATCACCACGCAGTTATTGTTTATCGTTTAATATTTTCTTCTTTTTTATTCATTCATTCATTATTTTTTCTTCTTTCTTTAAGTAACAGAACAATTTTCCATCCTTGGGTATTGATTTTTAAGTATCAGACACACCTCAGTAGCATAAACTTTCCTGATTTAAAAGAAAAGAAGGCTAAAATTAGACAACACTTATTTCACTCTTATTAATAACTCATTATGTCTGTTTTACGCCTCTAGAAAATTTTGTTGTGTGGTTTTCATATACGTAAAAAATCTCCTATATGTTACCAATTTCGGTAAAAAAAAAAAAAGAAAAGAAAAAAGAAAATCCTTTATCTCTTGACAAGGAATTAATGTCAAAGAATTCCACGAAGTGAGATTTTTCCCGCCAGATGGCATTACTGCCGGAATTATGGAATTGCGAAACCTTTATCTGTGTACACAGTTTTTTGGCTTTCACGACAAGTCTCGAAAGGAAGCCGACAATTACTCCAATTTAAATATATACCCTTACTCAAAAAAGTATTCTTATAGTAACAGACTTCGTACAATTTCAGTAATAAATTACGTTCATGTGGAAGATATATAATTGTTAATTGAATTACGTGTGTTCTGGTTTACATATCTGTGAATATATTTAATTAGGTATTTTCAATTAAAAGCTACTTTCTCTCAGCTACACAATATAAAAATAAAATGCTTTTAAAGTTATACAGGGAGAAAATATTCATACATCTGACATATTCAAGAAAATAATATCACTTTTCAATCTATTAATACTTTGTGGGTTTTCTTTAGCAGCTATAATTGTCTAAAGCCTTCCGGGAACAGAAGGGACCAAGTTCGTTGTATCTGCAATTGAAATGTTGTTCCAATTTTCCAATGGCGCATTGTTAAAATCTGCATTGTTAGAAATAAGCCACACCATATTACTTTTTTGGTTAAGAACACGCCATAAATATTCTATAGAATTGATAGCTGATGATTGTAGATGTGTGTGAAGTTGTTTGAATATATTCATTAGCATCTCCACATCTTTACACTATATTTAGTATGCTTGGAACAGTTATCGTGCATAAGTATGAAACCATTATTGAGACCCATTTATAGAATACTTTGTCGCAGATAATCCTTCAAAATATCGATAAAGTTCGTTTGGTTCCTTGTTCCTTCCACGAAGCGCAAAATCCAGCAGGACTAATACCCTCCAAACAAGCACACAGATGCCCCAAAATGTTCATTGTAATCTATTTCATATTATTCTTTCTCCACACGGTTTCCTTCCCCCCCCCCCTTCATCTCAACCAAACATGTTACATTTACTCTTAGCAATAAAAGTCATTCGTTCCACACAAAAAAATCATTGGACTTCTTTGCGTGCTTATGGGAGAATTCTAGGCGCTTATTGCGATTCTTGTGAATCATTATTACAATTAGACTCCCAAACTATGCTGTTTATAAGTGTCGGAAGTCTTAGAGAACGGCTTTGTCCGTTCGTCCGTCCGCCTGTTGACAGACATCAGACCAGAAACGGTAAAAGATATCGAAATGTGGTTTCTTGTAATCGATTCAACGTTCCTAGGATAAGTTTCATCTCCTCCGTTAAGTCTCTATTCAAATCGAAAGTTGTTCAAATTAGTCATTTCCGGTCTCAACGTCTATCGCCACAGAACAAAAACGGTAACAGATAGTGAGAGGCTGCTTCTTTCAAACGATTCAGCGTATCAAAATAACATATCATGGCTATTCACAACACTCTACCAAAACCGAAAGTGTTTCAAAATTTACTATTACTTCCGGTTTCAATACCAGTTTCAACTTTTAACGTCATAGAACAAAAACGATAACAGATGGCGAGAACCGTTTTTTTGCGAACGATTCAGTCTTTCAATATAACACATGATTATTATCCACAACACTCTATCAAAACTGGAAGTGGTTCACATTTACTATTAATAAGTTACTTCTAGTTTCAATATTGATTTCCGGAGAGCAAAAGCGGTAAGTACTTTCAAGGTGCATTTTTTGCAATTGATTCAGCGCCTCAAGAATAAGTTCACGCGCTTCGCTAACCCTCTATTCAAACCGGATGTGGTTCGAATTAGCTATTTGCGGTTTCAACACTTATTTGCACAGAGCAAAGTTGATAAAAGCTAGCGGCAAGCTGTTTTCTGCAATCCATTGAGTGTCTCAAGAGAACATACCATCACATTCCGCAGTACTCTACAAAAACCGGAAGGCTCAAGAAACAAATGTCTCGAGTTTATTGAAGAATAGACTTTAAAACGTCAATACCTGGTTATCAGTATCACATACATCGTGAATAACACACAGAAATTAACTGAAGTTTCTCTACTCGAATTTCTAAACACGCCATAAAACACATATAGGCCACTGGATTCTAACATTGAAATTTTCCAGGAGAGAAAATTAGAAGCTCAATAATTCATGAAAAATTCTTTTCCTGTTATGTTGGTAACCTAAACAACAACTGTGCAGTTTATGGTTTAATTTACTGTTCGCAAAAGTATTCTTAAAAGGATATCCATATATTGAAGTGAATAAAAGCATTAGCCTATTGTTTATTTATTTATTTATGTAACTTTTTGGACTTCAGTCATTTGCCATCCAAACGCTTCATTTAAAGAGAGTGAACAAAAACAACACAAGTAAACAACTTTAAGAAATGAATCTTAACTTATATATATATATATATATATATATATATATATATATATATATATATATATATATATTAGGGTGTCCCTTGTATGGATAATTTCGTGTTGCGATACGCACCCCCCCCCCCCAAATGTATTCTATGTTACCATAAACCCATAAACACACATTAGTGAAATAGCAGCTCTCTACGAGAACGTTAACCCGTGCCGACTTGACGACAAAGTCATGAAATGGTATTTCCACATTATAATATAATTTAGAATTTCCAACCATGATAACGGAGAAACTAAAAGAGACAGAGAAACGAAACTTTGCACGAAGCAACTAGAGAAAGGGCGACATCTGTTCGTATATTGACAAACAACACTGGATGAACAGCGTTGCCAACTAACATCTTGGCTAGAAGTATTCTTTTCACATCTTATTTCACATCTTGGATAGAAGTATTCTTTTTTAAATGATGTTTTTCCTTTTGTTTCTTTAATTTCTATTACAAGTATTATCTCAAGTCCAATGAATAAAGCACATTTTGTTTATTGTCACTTCTTTAGCTGAGTTCGAATTCGAGAACAATGTAGTGTAATTTACGTTCTTTATTCTTCATATAGTATAGTAATACCAATATTAATTATTATTTTTCATGAGTCCAATTGATTAGTGAGAACTTGGACAAACATTAACCTGGTATTTTATTACGCAATGTCAAGAGCAAAATACATTTTAGCTGTTCTTTGTACTTCACAGCGATGAAACCAATGTTTTGTTTTGGCTAAAAATGAAGCAACGAGGAGTTTCCTAAGAAGACCTTTCCTTCCATACAAAACATAAAATAAAGTGAGGAAATACATTACTAAAATATACCTAATATTTCGAATTCTTAACCTCCTATTATTACACTTTTCAGGATTAGCTGAGAAGAAAGAGGAAAAATGAAAGTGCAAAGATTTACAATAAGCTATTTAACATTTACTGACATTGTAATAGTGGATATTTAATTTCTGAAATAGTATAACGAACCAAAAATATATTTAGTAGATCATATGTCTATATTATTCGATACTAACTTGAAAGTTACAGATAGGCAGTGACGTATCGAAAAGTCATGGGGCTGAGGGGTTGTAATTCCTCCCATTGAAACTTTTATATTCTATTGAAATAAAAATTATTCCAGTTTTTAATCTTGGAAAACGAACAAGCACCGTGTGTGGAGGACGATTAATTTATACTACGATTTATTACTTCAAAATATGCAGAAGATGTGGCTGGATATTGTGCATAATCATTCAAGAAATATAACGAAACTAAGGGACTTCGTCAACCTTTCACACCTCCCACGAGGAGGAAGCGCGGCCACGGTTGAGAACTACTTCTTGCGAGCGAAACATTCTAACAGTCTGTTAGCATATCCTTCCTCGCCTTCCTCTGTGTACTGCACATCCATCAGTCAATTTCCATGAAAAATCATAAATAACCCTGATACTTTCTATAGTATTTATAAAAGAACATGTAATAGAATCTATATGAACAACATACATAATTCGTCAAAGTAATGAATAACATATTCATAAAACAAATTATTAGATATATTATATCAAAGTAAATTAGGCATAAATTTTAGGCAATAGAAAATGCATGTTATTCTGTAAGAAGAACTGCTACTCGAAACCTTTGCTGCACTCATTAGTTGTTACCATAGCCGGGTGGTCTAAAGCGTTCGCTTTGTAAAGCACCATTCGACCTTAGTTCGAGTCCCCCCACAACGTCTTTTTCTCTTTTTTTTTACCTGTTCTCGACATTTCTGTCTGTATTCCTGTCGGATTCGAATAAATAGAATTTCGAATAGATACCAATATATATGATAAATAGTAATTTATACCGTTTCAAAATGGAGAACGAGAAAAAAGTATAATATTATATTTGTCACGAAAAGCTTTTAAGCAGTGATAATTTGAGGGAATGATCTGAGGAAGAATTTTGAGACACCTCTCAAGCTAAGAAATTTCTGCCTTCGGACCATATCTTCGATCGTGTTCAATGTGGATTACCAGTGTCTTAGGAGTATGCCCTCCACCCGTAATAAAAAATCCCCCCAGGATAATTTTCTGAAATCACCACTGTCTATAAATAGTTTTTCGTTACAAATCAGAGGATAATAATGGAGTAGTGAACATACTTAATATTATGTTTTCATCTATGGATTTTAGATTTGCAATTGATACAATGTTCCGTTTTAATCGAATTTGAAACAAAAGTTCCCAATGAGTTACTCAAAGAAATGTTTTCAGCCTCCGGATGAAAATAGGAAGACACTTAAAAAAAAGGAAGAACTTGCTACCGGGTTTGAACACACAAACATGTGATTGATAGTGTATCGATCCAAACCACTCAACCTATTTGCATGCCTTTGCAGACCTTCTTTTGACTTTTGTGAAAGCAGTTCCATACTCGCTTTTGTTTATTTCGATACGACTATGAGTTCTCAGTAAATATTTGGACGTTACAGCTCTTGCAATGTCTAAAAATGTTTTTAGAATAAATCACATTCGATTTTACGTCCTAATAACATATATAAAACAGATTGAATTCATGAAATGATTGAGGTTGGAGTGATCGTAAATGTTTTCATAGTTAGGAGTCTGGATATGCAAACCCGCTTAACGTGGGGATTTCCTTGCGTGAAATTTGATACCTTGTAAGCCATTGTGCAACAACACACAGTTGAACTGCACGCACATCTTTTGTAAGTACTTTATTTCGAATTAAAAATGCTCATTAGTGGAAATATTGTTCAATCTTAATTCAGCTTGTATTGTTTAAAAGATATAGGACTGCTTTTCCCTGCATGAAATAAATATATAAAACAATATATTTCGTCTTAAGTTGCTTTTAGTATTTAAAATTTGTATATTGCGTATAATTCATTTCAAGATTAATATGTGGTGACGGATGCGCATTTAGTTTAAAAGGTTCTAGATTTGAAACGGGACCACACCACACCACATGAGATTTCTGACGTACAAATGCCGTATGCATTGCTTTTCTCGGGGCTTTCCTGTTTCTCTCTAGCCGATTCACATATTTTCCTTCATTCGCGTCTGATTTTTATTATCCTGCAATCAGTCACGTCAGTGACGTATGGCTGTCTCAGCTGTTCAAGCATATCACTTCATTGGGGGACTTGCATTAAGCAGGATAAAGTGTGGTAGATTTTCCTTTTTATTTTCATAATTCGTTTAAATATTGCATACTCATACGCGTGTTAATATTACGTCTTCATAAATATGTAACATATGTAATATTACACATTCTTATATAATATTACATATTTATGTACATATTTTGTTACATATTTATGTACATATTTAGGGGTTTACCTTTACCTTTAGCCCATAATACTTTTAGCGTGCAATAAGACATTACTTAACAAAGTTATATCCTTTATGTTAAAGGATTCGGATTATTAATGAAAGTAAATAATTCTCAAATAATCAGCAGAATGAGAGAGTGGGACGGAACGAGAAAACTCCGATATATGATCGAAAACGACCGATATTAGCGTCGAATCTACAGTCTTCGGAGTCGCTGAGATGAACAGTGAGACTTACGATACCGTTTAAATCCAAATTCAGCCCCTCAACTACTCACTCAACTTGAGAGAAGAGGAGATACATAAAAATTATCGAAAATTTCCAATATTAGTGCCGAATAAATCGTTTTCGGGTTCGCTGAGATGAACAGTGACACCTCTGATGTCGTTTAAATTCAAACTCAACCTTGTAACTTGAAGGAAGGGGAAACATATAAAAATGATCGAAAATAACCGATATTAATGCCGAATCCATAGTTTTCTGGGTCGCTGAGATGAACAGTGACACTTTGGATGCCGTTTAAATCCAAATCCAGACCGTTATGTCCAAAATGAAACGTATTCTCCCCGTGCGAAGAATGGGCAATCTGCTAGTACAATATATAAAGGGATTTCTGTAAACCAAACTTCTTTAAGATATTCATTGAATCGAAAAAATGACAGGTGTACGTAGAATCATACGTAATATTCTAGACAATCTACAGAGACAATTTTTTTATGGATCTAATAAAATATGTTATTCGTGGCTAGATTCAATAACACGGCACCTATTAAAGTGAAAAGTATACTAAAATATACCATGGAGCCATTCACTATGACACTAAGAAAAGGATAGTTCATGCTTGTGGTTAATGAGAAATAATGATCTAAAATTATCATTATATCCTTAACTAATTTTAAGTACGAGTATCTTTTAATTAACGTGTTTCGAGAAAATCTAAAAATTGAAAATGAAACTAAATTAAATATTCTGTTTTACGTCTCACATATGTGTCCTTCAGGTCAAAGGAGATGGATAATTAACAAAAGTGGAAATGGGAGGAACTCGAGAAAATTCACAAATATAATGTTGTTCCCATAAACTTATATGATCTGAGATCGAACTAGGAACACACCGCTTCAGACGTAAGCATCTTATCACTGAGCCAATGTGTTAGCAATCTGTAAATTGAATATAATAAAACCAGTGGCGTAGTTACGATTTTGTTTCGGGGGGTTTTGCTATCTTTATTCCTGGAAATATGAAAATTCTGCAAGGTATTTCATTTATTCTAAAATAGTAAATAAAATTTCGCGGGCTTTAAGCCCGGAAGCTCCCTTAAATACGCCACTGAATAAAACATAAGCATCACAATGGTAATAATATTGATAGGACTAGCTTGGCGCAGAACTACTAGTGAGTTTTTGTTTCTGTAGCAATGAATTTTTAAATTCCTTAAAATAGAGTAATTAGATATAAGAGTGAAACTTCCAGTTGGTTGAAACCAAGGAACAAGAGAACAAACCTGTGTATAAAAGGAGTTGAAACTGAAATCATTCGTTAGAAAGTAGACCCCATTTATAATGTTTCTCCGCTACTGCATTCCACTCCTAGAGGATGGGATGGCTACTGAAAATATTGAGCGAGTTCACTGTTGAAAAGGACCGACTACGGTCAGTGGTTCAGCTTTCGTCCGATTGACAGGATGAAAAGCAACTGACTGCATTCCCTGCGATGACGTCATATTAATCATAGGGATCCTTTTTTTTAAACTTCTTCCTTTATCCTATTCGTTTATTTGCTTTTTCCTTTTTTCTTTCGTTTTTTGGAATGGGTGAAGGCGAGTGTTCACCGGTGACACATGAAGCCACTCAGCCAAAACGTCAGCTCACCCACTTGAGGGAGGGAGAAAATCGATCTATCAGGTGAAAAGTGTTCCACGAGCTGTGATTTTTCCTTTTTATCTTTGCAAAAATACAGTAAAATTCAACTAGTCGGTTTCAGTATTGCTCAGAAATGTGATTTACAATATGTTATAAAAGTATTAAAAATATGTTACGGATCTCATAGAAAGCATCTAACTGAGAAACGGCATGCCAAAAAAAAAAAGTATCTGAGTAACAATGTTTACTTTTAGACTAATTAATATACTTTTTACTACTACAAAATTTACTTTATAGATTACAATGGAATAATTTTGGGAAACATGCAGATTATAATTTAGTTAAGACTTTCGAAATGAAATGAAATGAAATTTTGAGTTTTACGTCCCACGGTTATGCCGGTTAGGCTAAAGGAGACGGTGATAATGAGTAATGAATGAAATGGTGGAATGAAAGTGGGAGGAAACGGGAGAACCCCGAGAAAACCCACGCACACGGTGTTTGTCCACCACAAAGTTCACTTGGCGGGAGCAGGGTTTGAACCCGAGACCCCTAGCACCAGAGGTTTAAGACTTTCGAATATCATAGCAAAATACTATATGGGACTGTGACATTTAAATCATCAATATTCTCATAGAAGTATCCAGTATGAAGTATAACTGCAATGTTAAGTCTGCTAGAATCAAGTAAACCAGAACTAGTGCCATCATTGCGAGCTCTAAGTACACCGATAAACTCTACAAATTCAACTCGCGACCCAGTCACTACTAAAAACGTTCCTTGTTTAAACATACATATATACGCCCATCAGACAGCATTTGTTAACATAAATATTTCTGTAACAAATACAATGCAAGTCTAAGAACGCAGTTAATACAAGACCTAACTGTCCCATACGAAACTGACATACAATACAGTATTGACAGTGGTTGGAAGCATGTTATTGGACATCTTTCTATTTACACTTACAATCACTGACCATATGAAATGGTCTATTTTTATAATTGCTTGGAGAATTAACAAGCGGACACCTAGGGGCCTTATTCCGTACCAGCCTTCTCAAATATTGCGTAACGCATCGCAATACTTTCTAAAATCAATTATACCTGCTATGCCTATTATCACAAACTAAAACACAAGTTTCTATTGCGTTGACGCAAACTGTTACGACTTTTGTCTTAAATGAAACTTTTCTGACGACTAAACAATACATTTACATTCTTTGTGTAATGATCACAAGTGAGATAATATACCTCCTGTAGGACACGCTAATGCAATCATAATGCGATTAATGTACCAACGCCTAAATTGGGAACGCCGCCTTGTTTTCCATAATCTTGGGATGCTTAATTTATTGTAGGAAACCGCTTCTCAGTAATTGAAGCTATTTTTACTTTATAACGATCAATCAACGTTAAAACCAAAAGTGGTTGATTACTATCACTTCTAGTTTCTAGAAGAGAATTAAGGGTGGAGATTAAATATATTCTTGAGACGCATAAAGGTCCTTTTAGCCTCGTAATTGCGGCAGCGGTTGTTCAACCGTTGCGATTTTTGCGGTAAATACATTGAGTTAAATGAGTTCTTTTATCCATGGTGGAGCTGATCTCCAACCGCCGCGGTCTAAAAATTAAATCGTTGTAAGTTACGATGTGCGGCCATTGGGCAGTTTCTAATTACATTAAATTATTTGGGACCTTTATCCATAGGAGTTCGGTCCGCCGACCGTTCGCAGCGCTGCCTACTCCCACGATTTATAGCCACATGTTTAATTGTTTGTTGTAATATAAAGTGAACGAATCGAAAGATAAGTGACTTTATTGCAGAACGTTACAAAATTCCATTGAATACGTAGGTAACACTGTCTTTGATGTACTGTCTCCCTACCATTGCCAGTAGTGTTTGCAGACACTATTACAAGTGAAAAGGGCACTAGTATATCCGCGGCGATCAAGCCGTCGCTACGACAGTCTATAAAAGAACCCTAATCGATTGCAGAAAACCCATCTTGTGACCTATTGCCGCTTTGACTCTACAGTGATCAACGTAAAAACTGGAAATGATTGATTTCTAACACTTCCGGTATAAATATCATCTCCAACAACTAAATCGATTCGCAACTTTTGATCCTTTACACTCTGAGCAAATTTGATTGTGATTCATGCAGTAATTCATAAGATCTCTTGTCTCCCGGCCGGACACACCGTCAGGGTAAATATATATAAAGGAGTTTAATAAACCAATCTCCTGAAAAATGAACCCCATACCAACGGCCTTACCATCATGCAGAATGGCAGCCAGAAAATTAAATAATATATTTTTACAATTAAAGTCAAGTCTTGATCTAATGCTGATGATCATCCTGTTGCACATGGAATTTAGGGAAAGGGAACATATCACATTCTTTCGGTTTTATTCGTAGGCTAATTTGCTATCGCTGTACTAGATTGTTTTGTGACAATGTATTTTAATCAGTAATTAATTCAATACGGATCTCATGTCATCTTCTCCTAGAAGAAGCTCTCAATGACAGCCAGTATATTTGATTAACGTATAAATTTTATTTTTGTTTCTATTATCTGCAAGCTATTTGGTATGTATTTGCTTCAAATATACACTAGTGCAAAAACTGCAAAGTTTATAATACTAGTACAGGAATGCAAATAAGCAACAAATTTTATTAGCCCAAGAAAAAAGCTACTAGCCCACATTCCACAATAGAAATCATTTACTTACCTTCGGTATGATATTAAATACTCGCCAGCACTGATAACGAGTAATTATTTGCATCCCTGCACTAGTATTATCATCCAACTTAACGTTACCAACCCATGAATCCAAGATATCAACGCTCGAAAGTTTCAGTATATTTGAGTAAATATCTTTAACATTAATAAAACATCAAACAATCAAATTATAGACATATTAATGCAATTTCTGAGCCATCTAATTAAAGAAATTTGTACGATATTATATGAATCCACTGCACCCACTTATGTTTTATTCTAAACTAAAAATCGCACAATAATTTTGGCAGTAAATACATTTATAATACAGTTTTAAAACTGATAGGTTATCTTACATGCCTCTCTCCTACCCACTCATCATCGTTGCTAGTATTTGTTTAATCCTCCTTAAAATGAGTATGGCAAGTTTTGTATTGATAGACAGAATAGGTTTGAGGGGAAAGTGTGTATTAGTATACAAGCTTTTTCCTCATATGAAGGGTACGGGGAAAAAACAAGGAATGTCCATGTATGTGCTTTTTCGGGTCCTTTGTCCTATCTGTTGGTGACTCTTGGCACTATTTGACTATCTATGCCATGCATGCGTAGATGTAGAAATGTTCATGTAAAAAGTGGCAAAAGATTTCATAATCCTATTCTTTGTACGCGGTTTTCAATATTAAAACGCCGTTATCTCGAAAATGCAGTTTTGTGACATTCCTTGTTTTTTCCCCTTACCCTTCATATATATTCCGCCTACTAATACAAAATTTGGTATAGTCATTTCTTATTCCCTATAGTATTTTTCGAGATACATTTAGATTGTGTGCTTTTACCCAGGGGCCACTCCAGAAGGTTCCAAAGTTGATAGGAAGGATTTCTGGAGGGAGTTTTCCCGACATTCTCCCATTTTTTTCTGTTAAAGTACGTTATGGGCCCCAATACATATCACATTTGGAATGCTTGTTTCATGCTGAAGAGAATGAACTATAAACCATGACTTTTAATTAACAGTGTTGATGAAAAAGCTATTTCACTGCGAGTCTACGATTTTCTTTATACTAACAGGGTTAATGCGCCCCAAGGACTTACTCCGTTGTCCATGGCACCTAATTTCTTCTATATGAACATATATTTGTTATGTTTATCGAATGGACTAGGTTTGACTCGGATGTCCGGATGATACGTTCATGTCCGTTCCTTGTAAGTTTTACTCTCTTTCTCATTGAGCTTGTAGCTGAAGACGAGTAACAGTTAGAATTTGAGAACAATCTCTTTATGTGTAGCAGTATTCTCAATGCTTTTTTGTCAGTTTGTTTTTTCAGCATACTTACTGCAGAAAATATATGCTCCGCCATCTACAAAATTAGAACGCGCCGAACTCAAGACCTGTATCACTTAAGGACTCAATTACATACAAGAATATTATCATTGTCATAACAGCAACTCCATGAAATGGCGCCATTACATGATTCATTGTAAATGAAATCTTTGAGTTTTACGTTCCACGATTATGTCGGCTAGACTAAAGGAGAATGGTGGAATGAAGAAAGTGGGAGGAAATCGTAGAATCCCAAGAAAACTACGAATGTAGTGTTTGTCCACCACAAAGCCCACTTGGCACAAGCTGTGATCGAACAGGGACAATACGCACCAGAGCCATCGTGCACCCTACATAACATTATGCCACGGTCAGAATATACATAAAAATGACAATTTCTTTAGTTTAGATGTAAATATCAAGAGATTTTATTATTATTATTATTATTATTATTATTATTATTATTATTATTATTATTATTATTATTATTATTATTATTATTATTTAAATCCTTCAGTAGATCAACAAGTAAGTTGAAAGTTCAAGAAACCTACTGAAAACTCAGTAGAAAAAATGAAATTAAACCTTTGAGTTTTATGTCCCACAGCTATGCCGGCTAGGTTAAAGGAAACGGTGATGATAAGAAATGAATGAAAATGGTGGAACGAAGAAAATGGGAGAACCCCGAGAAAAACCCACGCACACGGTGTTTGTGCACCACAAAGCTCACTTGACGCGAGCTGGGATCGAACCAGGGACCCCATGCAACAAAGGTGAACGCTCTACAACTGAGCCACCGCGGCCCCCGGAAAAGTTAGTAGAATTAGCAACACTGATCCAACTACCGAAGGCTAGAGATGAAATCAAAGTAATCATCGCTATTGAAATCCATATTCAAGTATTCAGATACATCCAAGTAGCAGTGCAAAATAGTTAGAAATTATTTTTAATTCGAAACTTATTTATTAACACCCGGCATATTGTCAATATCTAAAGAAAAGCAACTGTCACATCTAATATTTTGTAAATATTAATGTTGCCCACGAGAACAGAGATTTCTCGTCAAATTTTTTGATTCCCTTTGTCTGAGGTAAATATATGCAGTGTTTCTTTCAGGAAAAATGTTCCAGGGGTGCACCGTTAGTATTTGGAGGGTCACATACTATTTTCACATGGTACTATTTTATTTATTATTATAGAAGTATTATTTGGTCTTCTCCGGGGGGAAAGGGCAGCATTCTCAGAGTTCCGGGGAAGCAGTGCCTCCAAAAGACATGTCTGGAAGAGACACTGAATATATGTATAAAATGTTCGTTAAGGATTTACAACAAGAAAGACGATTTTATCTGTAAGGATTAGTATAATAACTTAGATGTATGCCTATGGTCTGTTCAAAAATTGACCAGATGATTTCTTAACACGGACACAAATTTAGCGCGGTAGATGTTTTTTTTTTTTCTGTACGCATGGTAAATGTTTTCTCAGATCGGTGGCGGATTTATCTTGGGGATGGGGGCTTAGGCCCTCCCAGTTTTTTGAATGGCAAAAATAATTGAACCTATTATTTATATATTTTTGAAACTTTATAGCAAACTCATTATATATCTCTCATAATCCTGGTTCTGGCTGCCCTCCTCCCCAGTTTTTATCTTCTGGATCCACCACTGTCTCAGATATTAGAAAGTTCGCAAGATAATGAATTTCAGAACTCAGCTAAGTCTGATTAACCTACTGACCAACGCAGTTCGGTCCTGCATTCAATTACAATCGACAGTAAAATCAAAATTAGATAGGAAAATAAAACTGTTTCTTATAAGATTCTTTTAGTAAGTTAATCTGTAGGTAAAATAAATTGCCCTGTCTGAATGTTCACGAAAAATTGCTCCGAGAAATCTAAAGAATAATGTAAAGAGTGAAATTGTTGTAGCAACCCGAATGTTGAAAATATGTTCGAAACTGGAAAAGTTTAGCTATTAAGCGAACAAGTACAGTGGTTTAATATAGATGTATTAGCGACTCAAGAACTATTCCGTTATTAGGCTCTTACTTTCTCCGAATAAGGAAATCCATGCTATCATAACTTAGATAACCGAATGCAATATAGTTAATGTGATATATCCCAAAATTATTATCAAATCTTAAACATTAATTTTTGTATAAGTGCAACATTGTCCAAATATAATATGCATCAATCAATAAATCACATTGGATAGAACGAAATGAGATGCTTCCCAACAAATTATCGTGCGTAGTTTTTGAGAAAATCGAGAGAAACGAGCTTTTATGGCGGTAAAAAAAAGCACGTTATTCCTTGCCAAGCTGATTCACTTGACAATTTTTATTCTGTTGGAGTATATTGAAATATGTTCGAATTGTATATGTAAAATATCCATTGTTAGAAAGTAACATATTGTACCTACAGTTGACTGGATTCTTCTGACAAGGACACACACACAGTCTCAATAATGACATATCTAATCCCAACCGTGAAGCACAAAATACTGTAATGAAATTTTCAAGAGAAGTGTGCAAGCTCAGTGTAAGCAACACTGAAAACGTCCCTTATGGAGAGAATTGCCTGATTGATGTGTTACTTGCACAATTCGGAAATGGGAGGTTACAGTGGATTGGCAGTGAAGCAAATCATTTGTGTTATATGATGTTCCTTTTTTTTTTTTTTTGAGAATAGGGTTTGTAGTAGACAACATCGTGTTCGTTGGTTTCTCGAGGTTCTCCCGTTTCCTCCCACATTTTGTTCCGCCAATTCTTCGGTGATCATTCACATTTATTTATCATCTTTCCCTGTGCTTTCCCTCAGGAAATAACCATGATATATTAAATATTTCATATTATTCATCAGCTACATAATAACATTGTAATAAATATTACAGTTAAAACTAAGACACATAACCACGAATTAGTTGCTAAATAAATTGATTAATACCTCCAGGTTACAGCTACATTTATATGTTTAACAAAATATAGCCCTATTGCAGACGCTGGAGAAAAACTATTGAAGTTAAAATACTTTCATAATGTAGGACTTTCAATCATGTACGTTTTATAATGGAGGTGTTTAGAGAAGAAATTACATATAGTAGTTCGTGAGCGTGATATCGTGGTAACACCCTAAACTACACAATTCTCTCTCCATTAGATTTCAGAACTCTCTATCTTTTTTCCAATTCACGCTGTCTCTCTCACTTGGTCTAGATAAATGAAGGATTTCGTGCATTGCGTGACATCTGTTGGTAAGCTGTAAAACTAGCGAGACGAAGCAAATGATGGCAGGAAACCCAGTAAAACCGCGATTAGCAAAGTTTATTTTTATTTCCTTTAATTGACTTTTAAACTAAACTCCATTCTTAATTTATTTGAAAATTCTTGTGATTGCATATGTGGTATCTTCTTTCTCATCAAACGTATGAGTCAAAATGTATTTTTATTGTTTGTTTTTTAAAGAACAATCAACAATTTAGAGCAATGATGTAAAAGTCAGGTAAGTTCATTATACTTTCTGAATAAATGGAGAAAGAAATTTTGACTTTTTTTTTTTATGGTGAGCTACAGTGGCTCAAAACAATATTCATACAGATAATTTTCGAAGAATTCTTATGTTTCAAGGATTAAAATATCCTGCTATTTACATTAATACAGTGTGACGTAGAGTAGATTTCCATATTTGAAGGTTGAATATTGCACAAGTGTGGTGGCTTGGAGAGGACACGACGCCATTCATTAGAAAACATAACTGTTTCATGGACATTGTCGAAGCCTTGAATTGTGTTTTCTATTTTCGTACTTATTACGAAACCAAGTCTGTTATTATAGTGCAGCGATTGATCAGACAATATTTCACTGTTAGCTGACATTGCTCCAAAGATCCATTGTAACTGTTGGGGGCGCGGTGGCTCAGTGGTAGAGCGTTCACCTCTGGTGCTTGGGGTCCCGGGTTCGATCCCAGCCCCCGCCAAGTGAACTTTGTGGTGGACAAACACCGTGCTCGTGGGTTTTCTCGGGGTTCTCCCGTTTCCTCCCACTTTGCTCATTCCACCATTTCACTCATCTCTCATCATCACCGTCTCCTTTAGCCTCACCGGCATAACCGTGGGACGTAAAACTTCAAGATTTCATTTCATTTCCATTGTAACTGTTACAGTGCTCTTATGAAACATCATTCTATCTACTTTCCATCCTTCAACGAAAATCTACTTCAAGCCATCGCATTTTCCCAATTCTCAACTTTGAAATGTGTCAGTTGGATTCGCGCCAGAACAAGTACAAACATAGAAAATACAGTGTTCAACATTTCAACAATGTCCATAATACCTGTTATGGCATTCTAGTAAAATGACATCCTATTCTCTTCTAACCCCCTACTCGCATTGTATTCTAAGCTTTCCCGTCTGCAACAGCTTTTGATGTATTTCTTTCTTCCAGTAACATTATGTGTCTTTACAATCTTACATTCCATCTTTACAATGTGTCATGTAAACAAATTACCATTAAAGAATTTGGTCCAATTTTTCTTTCTACGTATTATACCTCTGTCATTTTATGCAAGAAAACAAATCGAAGACTTGATTTAAGCTCAGCATAGTGAATACATATATTGCATTTGAAAATTTTGCATCTCTAACCCCCTCTCCCCCACAACTCTAAACTTTACTTATGTGACTTTGACGCATTACGCTCCGTGCGCCTTTACCTCGCAGACTTCCGGAAGTATCCCTTAATAATAGTTGGGTAAATGTGTCTCCTGATCGGATTTCGATGCGGGTAGAGCGAGAGAATACGATTGTCCGGTTGATAAATAGACATCTTAGAGACTACACCGCCATAGTCCTACTTGAAATTCTAATATCTGAATACATAAATGGTTAACAAAAATGTTTGTCGAGGTGTGGGATTTCCATAGAACTAAAGATGTCAAAACAGAGTTAGGATTTAGTATTACTTAAGTCAGTAGCAAAAGAAAATGCCTCATTCTGTGGTCCATCTTAATGACTTGAGAAAGACATTTTAGAAAAATGTGTTCATACATTCGGTTATCAGTGAGAGTCTTACCTGGGATTCAAACCCAAACAGTGGTTTGGATCTCTATTAACAATAGGTCTCGCCTCACGTAACCTCTGTACTGAAAAGAAATGTTAAACTGTAATTAATCAAATACTTTCTTTAAAAACTTTTCGAAATTCGCAAATTTCCTCCTTACTAAAATGCATCAAGAAATGATTAAATATTGATAATTATTTCAACATGCAAAGATAACGTTGAGTAAGGCTTGAATTCCTATATTTAGAGACAAATAAACAAAAACATGCTTTTGTAGAGATTAAAAAGTTCAAAAATGGATATGTAATATGGTTAAATGTTGATAATCATTTGAACATGAGGAGTTCCTTTATGGCTAAGCGGTTAGCGTACGCACCTTTGGCGTGGAAGACCCGGGTTCGATTCCCAGCGGGAGCGCTTGTGGTTCAGATTCTACGTTAATCAGTGGGCCCACGTCTCATATAGAATCGCTGCTGAAAGAAAAGTTAAACTGAAAAGCAACTCAACTCATTTGAATATGGAAATATAATGTTGAGTAACGCCTGATTCCTTTTATTAGAGACAAACAAACACAATAAATCACATTAAACACGATTTTAAAATTTAAATATTAAATATTACTGACTAAAATAAAATATTTACGGACAAAAAATAAAATATATATTGAATTGAAAACGAAAACAAGAATTAATCATTGTGATTATTGAAATCTGTTGTTGATTTTTACATCTGTTTATTAACAAAATGCGTTACGTCCTCCGCTAATGATATTGACGGTAAAGTCAATGAAAAAATCGTTGGCATATATGTAATTAAATAAACACGACGTAAACTACCCTCCACTCACCCACTCCAGTATCATATATATATATATCATCATATTGTTTCAGGTGAAAAGTCCTGTGATTATAAATCACAAAAGTTTGAAGATAAAAGTATCAAACAAAGTGAGATACGAAAGTGTCAGAGAGTGGATCAAATGGAACACTTTGCTTTCACCACAGGGCCCTCTATCGTGGAATACCAAGTCACCCGTAATTCTTAAATTTAAACATATGGATTTTTTAAGTAATTGAAAAGAACATGAAAAAGCAAGCAACTTTTGATCGAAAAATTTTTCGTGAAAGGTAATGTTTAGGTTAGATGAAAAATCCAATGGTTATACATCACAAACGGCTAGAGATAAAAGGCTGGCAAAAAAGTAAGATAAGAAAATGGCAGAAGGCACATAGAATAAAGTATTCTGTTTGCACTATACGGATCCTTCACCATGGAAGCTCGGGAGGAGGATATCCAAAATTGTAAAATGTAATTTGATACATCATTGAAAAGATCATGGAGAAACAAACAACTTTTGCAGGAAAACGTTTCTCTTATAGAGCACCGTTTACGAAATTACCATTCAATTGTGAATTCTTCAAATAAGTCCAAAATTGAATACTGCAAATTTCGCAAACGGTGTCCTACACAAAAAATTTCACTACAGAAAGTGTTTATTTTCCATTATCCTTTCAATGATGTATCAAATTACATACCTTACCATTTAAAAATTTTGGGTGGCTCTCTAGGCCTCATGGTACGGGGACCTATGGAACAAGCAAAGTATTCTATTCGATCACTCACAAAATTCCAATCCTTTTTTTTTTATCTGTGAGTTAACGTAATACTATATTTGTTATTATAAAGAAAGAAATTCAAACCTCGTTTTAATATTTATTGGACTGAAGACCTGGATATGCCTAATGCTGCAGAAAGTTTTCTAGTTGACTTTCTCAGTTGAGTTGGTTGACCCACGCATCTCATTTTGTTGTGTTTGATATCACCTACCGATTGATGAATGTCTCATTCTTGAACAATGTCATAGTTACAAATAATAATAATAATAATAATAATAATAATAATAATAATAATAATAATAATAATAATAATAATAATAATAAAGATTTAAGGGTCAGTCATAATTTCGCGTGATACCTCATTAATCGTAGTGTACTGTCATGTTACTAATGTCAAAAGGAAAAGCTTGGTGAGGGTATACTATCCAGCTTTCGTCTTAATAGGCAGCGTGGTACAGCAACTTTTAGATTTACCCCCCCCCCAAAAAAAAAAAGGTTTTCTCGAAAACTACGCATTGACCCATATTATTTTCATCAGCTCAATAAGATTTCTCGATTACCATATACCTCATATTTGGATATAAATAGGAAGATATACAGAGCTAACACAAATGATATCCCTGATTTCATTCACATGTTGTGTTATAAGGTGAACGGTATTAAAGCATACTAGCTGAACCTGCGGTCTCTACACAGCCCATCATTAACATATAAGCATGAATCTACTTGTCATTTCTCACAACATCTGTTCATGTCCCTTTACAGATACAAGTTAAAGACGTCTTGATAAAAGTCGGCAAGGGATATCATAAAGGGGAGATTATTTCGATTATTTTTTCAAGATTTGCAAGATTTGAGACTACTTTTGGTTGGAGCTTCTAATTCATGAATGACCAGTGTTTTCTTTCTTCTTGCATGCAATATGTAATAATCAAATACATTACACACACAATTAATTATAATGTCAGTGGTATGTGCTTTTCTTTGGACAAAACACTCCAAACAATAAAGATTCATCTTAGACTGGAGAAATGGCTATACTTCGTTTTTCATTATCATTTGGGTATGAAACAAACGCCAAAGAGATATACTACTCCCGTGTATAATTGTGTGGTGTTGGAATGTATACCTCGTAGGATATGATGTTTTACTTAAAATTCCAACACTTCCTGCATACTCTTAAAAATGTAATAAAGAAATAATGGCCATTTTTTAATATTCAGTTAGAACTGGACAATTTACACAAAATTTGGAATCGACCAGTGTAAACGGCACGTTTCTAGCACTTGTGGTTTTCGAGATCTCATTGTCGAAAGTCTTGGAGACAAACATATAAACTTTTCTTTAGAGACAAACATATAAACCTAGCATTTTAATATATAGACTAGCCGAACCTGCGCTCTCTACACAGCGCATCATTCACATATGAGCATGAATTTCCTTGCTATTCCTTACATCTGTACATGTTCCTTTACAGACACAAGTGAAAGACGTCTTGATAAAAAAGAATCGGCAAGGGGTGTCACAAACGGGAGAATTTTCGATTATTTTTTCTCAATATCTCGCACCGTCTGCAAGATTTGAGCCTACTTCCGGTTGGAGTTTCTAATTCATGTATGGCCAGTGTTTTTTCTTCCATGCAGTATTTAATAAGCAAATACATTACATACACATTAATTATAATGCCAGCTATATATGGTGTTCATTGGGCAAAACACTCCAAAAATAAAGATTCACCTTAGATTGGCAAAATGGTTATCTTGCCTTTTTCATTATTTGGCCATGAAACAAATTCCTGAGACATATACAACCCCTATATACAATAATGTGGTGTTGGAATGTATATTGCGTAGGATATGATGCTTTAGTTTTTTTTAATTTCAACATTTCCAGTGTACCCGTATAAATGTAATAAAGAAATAGTGGCCATGTTTTTTTTTTTTAATATTGAATTAGAACTGGACAATCTACCCTAAATTTGCAATCGATCAGTGATAACGTCATCTTTCTAGAGCCTGTAGTTTCCGAGATCTCATTGTCGAAAGGATTGGCCACAAACATATAAACTTTCAGAAACATATAGTCTTTCAGAAACTAAAAGAACTCCAAAGATGGCAGCACAATTCATTTGCATTGAGCTTTTAGAAGGCTTATTAAAATACGAAGACTTTAATTTTAAAAATAAACTTTATGAGAAAGATCTATTTAAATAATTTATTTAAAGTACGCACACTTTAAAATATTTGTCTTTGTTAAACGGAAATCACAAATAACCGTAAATGAAAGGGATGAAATCAAAAGTTAAAGGTTGGAGCTCAGGGGTTTTTGATTGCTATTGTAGCATTTTAATAGATAGATAATATGAAAAACTTTACGAAGTCAGCTGTAAGTACTATAGGTACTTTAGTCACCCAGTGCATATCAATGTAGTAGTCCAAATCAATCCACATAACGTCGGACGATATTCTGGTCAACACTACGTACAACCGCTCTGATTTATTCTTCAGGTCATCGACATTAGCTGATAAGCATGGTACTACATAAACTTCATTTCTGACGAAACCTAAAAAAAAAAAAAAAAAAAAAAAAAACGCAGACAAGGAGACGTTGCTCGTCAGACACAAAAGGTCATCTCGTGGTTTCCTTCTTACAGAGACATCCAGTTGTTGCAAATGTGGAATATTAACCACGTATTCTCTTTTCATTGGTTCTTCCTTGCACAGAAATGTCTTTGGACAGTGATTACTGATCTTTGGTGCGTGGGACTCAATAACGTAATTTGCACGCTATTGTCCTGTCACCACCATTTCTCACAAATATCCCTCTGGGGGTCAAACTGGTGTACTAAGGCCTATTACGATATCAGAAATGAAACTTAGTTTTTCCTTCCATGCGTATGTTTCAATACTGTACGCCTTAGAGTTTTAACACAACTTGTGATCGCAATCAGGAAGATAATTCGTGGTATTCCTGTATTTTCCGGTTTTACGGTAATCATATTATGGAATTAATTTCTGCGTATATTACTACGTGTAGTTTGAATGTGTATGAAAGCTTCTTTTTTTAATTTATTAATTAACTTCGTCCCTTTCGGCCACCAGACGATGTGCTTTCGTTTTTCAAAAGTTTGTCCTCCGATGAGCGAAGAGCACTTGGCGTCTCCGATCGGAAATTTCCTCCTCTGAGCATCAATAGCCGAAAGACAAACACTTTCAATCAATTTATATGCAAATGATTGTCCTGGCAGAAGCATTAAGTATGCACCAATTCCAATTCCACCAACTACTCAACTGTTATTTACTTCTGTGTAAGTAGAACTGGAAGGTACGCTATTCGAGCCTCATCTAGGAAGTGCTGTGATTTAACGCAATGAATACTAATGACACTAAAAGAAATGACTCCTTTCTAATTTCATTTAAATTTAGGTTGAAAATTATTCTATGAAAGTTCTCGGAGATAGAACACAAAATGTACGTTATATTTCAGAGTTAGAAGAGAAGTCTGTTATTAGACAAATCATTCAAGTTCTCGGATTGTAAGTCATAATTACGTAGTACTTTCACTGGTAAATAATGAGGTTACGGCTTTGGATACCATACTCGTTGTAATTTGTCTTTTCTTGCGTACTTCATTAGTGCCACTAGGCGAATATTGGGGCAGAACCTATATAACGTTTGAATACCTGCGTATCTTTGCTCTTTTAGTCCACTGATTTGTATTAAGACTTATTGTATGTTTCCGTTATCATCGACATTAACTCAAATTTTTATGGTTTGATTTTTTTAAAGTGCAATTTCATTCCCATCTGAAGATGGGCGGGCTGCAGAAGACAGCGCTTTCTCTTGAACCATAAGAATTTATTTATTTGTAGGTTTCATTGGGAGATGGGTCAAACAATAAATAATTATTGATTGACTTTAGGTGTTTACGTTACAAAATACAAAAATACAGAACAATAAAAATGAAACAAGAACAATGCTTCCTACAGCATTTAGTTGTTTTTTTTTCAACCTACGTAAATGTTCTTTAGTTCATGGATTTTTTAAATGATAGAAGCCTTTATAATTCCGATATTTGACACTCAAATGTAATTTAAGAGATAGTGAATTAATACATAATGCAAAATTCCTTATGAAAATGCAAGAGACATTTAACTAGACTTGAAAAAGAAATCAGTAAAATCACATTCATCAAAACCACCATCTGATTTTAATAATAATAATAATAATAATAATAATAATAATAATAATAATTCCCCAAACAAATTAATGGCTAAAAGAGAAAGACGGTGTAGGTACTTAACACCAATACAAATTAAGAAAAAGTCGGCATAGGTACTCAATACCGTTAACAATTAAGAGACGGTCGGCGTAGGTACTCAACACCGTTAAAAAATGAAAAGAATGACGGCGTAAGCATTCAATATCTTTAAAAATTAGAAGAAAGACAGTATAGGTACTTCATACCGTTAAACATTAAAAGAAAGACGGGATATGTAGTCAATACCGTTAAAAATTAAAGAAAGGTAGGATAAGTACTCAATATAGTTAAAAATTAAAAGAAAGACGGGATAGGTACTCAATACCGTTACAAATTAAAAGAAAGACGGCATAGGTACTCAATACCGTTAAAATTAAGAGAAAGACGACGTAGATACTCAATACCGTTAAAACTTTTAAAAAGGAGGCATAGGTATTCAATACCGTTAAAAATTTTAAAAAGGAGGCATAATGAAATTAAATTAAATAAAAATGTCTTTATTGAAGCGGGCGAGGTTCAGCCATGGCAGGTACTCAACACCGTTAAAAATTAAAAGAAAGACGGCGTAGGCATTCAATATCATTAAACATCGAAAGTAAGACGGCATAGGTACTTAAATATCGTTAAAATTGAAAAAAAAAACGGAAACAGCAGTCAATACCATTAAAAATTAAGAGAAAAACGGCGTAGGTACTCAATATGGTTAAACATAAAGAGAAAGACGGCGTAGGTACTCAATCCCATTAAAAATTAAGCAAAAGTCGGTGTAGGTACTCAATACCGTTATAAATTAAGAGAAAGACGGTATTGGTACTTAATACCATTAAAAATTAAGAGAAAGACGGCGTAGTCACTCAATACCGTTAAAAATTAAAAGAAAGACGGGATAGGTTCTCAATACCGTCAAAAATTAAGAGAAAGACGACGTAAGTACTCGAAACCATTAAAAATTAAGAGAATGCCGGCCTAGGTGCTCAATACCGTTATAAAGTAAGATAAATACGGTATATGTACTCAATACCGTTAAAAATTAAACGAAAGACGGTACAGATACTCAATATTATTAAAACATTAAGAGAAAGACGGCATAGGTACACAATATGCTTAAAAATTAAGTCAAGGAAAATACTCGATAACAATTAACAAATTGGTTTTCAAAGCGTTTCAGTCAAAAGACTCTAGATTAGGGGCGAGATTCCAGAGCTGTTAAGGTACTCAAGCACTCCCTAGAATTTTCGTGCGAGGTGCTTAACGCCAACTCACAAATGAAAGACCAAAAATTAAGAAAACAGTAAAGAAAAAATGCAAAAGATGAGAAAGGGGAAATTCTAAAAGTCAGATTCTAAATCACAGAATCAGAAATTCCGCAAAGGCCAATTTCTGAGCTAAAGACAAGCCTTTCGTTTCAACTTCCTGCTTTGCATACATTAACATTGTATAATAATATACCCTTAAATGAAATCATATTTAACTAAATTCATTTACTTTCTTTCTTTTCAAGTAAGAGATCTGTATCTTCAAAGATTAGCGTTTAGAATGGTGTGACAAAAACTAAGACAGGCGGTTAGAACTTAAGAACCTCCCTAGTTACACCTCCAAAATCTCATAAAAAATGTTTTATACTGTGAAAAACAGCACGAAAAGCAAACAAATAAACCCTGCATTTTTATTTTTAAAACATACCTAAGACTGAATTTTGAGGAGAGTAAACTTTCAAACATTTCCGGCAAAAGAATCCCGAACATTCCACTAAGTCTATAGGATATCGTATTACCTTAACCTTCGGTTTTGAACTGCAAATTGAACACCCCACTGATTTTCTAAATTCGGTGCTAATGCTCTGGACATAATTTTTCTTTCAGATCTTATCATGAGCGTTGGAGAATAATTCTAACCTTTTATAACATTACTCCGTAACAAACATTTATAATACTTCGAACAAGGATAAAAACATCGCTGCAATGTTTGATGGAGCTTAGCAAACACGTTCTAAAATCTTTTGTTTTTCGGGTCTTGAGTGTGTAAAAGGTCTATGCACCACACTTCTTCACAGATTTTCGCAGAGTTCGAAGGAAACACAGAAACGACCAAATCTCTTGTGTGTTGTGTCATCATCCCAAAAGAATATGGCCGACAGCAACCCATGAAACGAAATTCTCAGATGTAGGCACGGTGCCAGTACAAAGAATACTGGAGTGACAACTGATGCATATATGAAACTAAATGAAGTGAACATCTGTATCTTCGTTCATGAACTAAATATGTGAACAAATTTTGATAGAATGGCACACAGTGAAATCAGAGAATGTGTAACATGAAAATAAAAAAAGTTTAACATACCTGTTTATCTTCGTGACGCTTGTTATACTGTAGCTCTGAAATCGAAAACCTTGACTTGATAAACTATGTAAATTTTGGATTTTACTTTTCATAAAATAATCGCTAATTCATTCCTTTCACTGGCTTTTTATGACTGATTATTTATTTACATAATAATAATAATAATAATAATAATAATAATAATAATAATAATAATAATAATAATAATCATAATCATAATAATAAACGAAGATTAACTAGGGTTGCTTGGATAGGCTGAAGCGGGGCACTTTGCCCGTTCTATTACCCAAATTTGTACGTGGAACAGTTTATTAAGAAGAATAGAATGAAATACATTTATTCGTGAATAAAAGTTGCAATGAAAATTTAAACCAAAAACACACGGAACAGAAACCTCGTAGCGCCAGAGATGGTTAAACAAAAGTAACAAAAAATAGAACCGGTCAAAGAATAACAATATTAGCAGTGTTTACACTGTTGTACTGTTGTCAATATACGAAAAAGTTTAGCGATTGACCAATATTTATATCTTGATAATTTTAAGTACACATCGTAGGTCAAAATTTATAAAATGATTGCTAAAAATTTCTGTTGCATATATGTTGCCAGATAATGCGTCACTCTTGGTGTAATTTGGGACACTGACAATGTTCTTAAAATTTGGGATATTCCACCTAATTCAGAACGAATTGTACTAATTCGCAAATATGGTCAATGTTTAGAAACATGAGTGTCAGTCTTGGAAGACAAACGAAATAGATATAATATTTTCCTTCAGAAATAATATTAATATTATTATTTGCCAACGAATGATATATTTTTAGTGCCGTAAAATATTATTTTCTGGATTTTCTGCAAAACTACGTGTTGCAATTTACCCTGAAGCATTTTGAGTTTAGCGTTCCTCTCAGTAGCGAGTCTATACGAGACGTGGACCTACAGCTAAATGTGGGATCCGAACAACATAAGTTCCATCGAGAATCGAACAAAGGTCTCTCACACCAAAGGCGCGTACGCTAACCGCTTAGCCACGACGGAGATCCACCTCTTTGGGGAAAATTTAATAGTCAATCAAAGTCAATAGTCAATCTCCGGATCACTTTCTAAAGTTCCAAACAATCACGGGAAAGGCTGAGTCGATTGCTTTTTCGTTCAAATGAAAGCAACCTGGTTACCCGTCTCGCGGACACCTTAGATAAACCCTAATTCGTTTACGATAATGTTTTGTGCTCGCTCACAGGAAATACCCACAGTCTCGGTTACCTCTCGAATTTTGATTCTGTGGTCATTCAAAATCGGGTCAAAAAGTTTATTGATATTTTCTTAAGTAATCGACGTTCAAAGCTTGCCATTGCGGGTGTCATCTTCAGTGATATTTCTCTAACGCTTAAATTCAGCTACCTATTTTTTCAATACAAAATACGAGGGCATGGAGTCTCCTAGTGTCTCTACCATGCCCATATGAATTTCCTGCGGCGTCAATCCTTTTCTTTTATGCAGGTACTTAATGACAGTTCGATCCTCGATTTTCTTCATATCACAAGTCACTTTCGCTGACTTAGCGCCTTATAAACTCCTCACCGGAAACAATATAGAAATGAAACTTTACACAGTGTCTACCAACGGATATAGCTACGCGGCTAATGTATACAAACATAAAATACTTACTTACTTCTTAGTTAGGCCACAAACTTTCCAAACTATCCTCGTATATTATTTTTTATCGACTTTCTCGAAAACTACGCATGAGGGTTTATACTCAATCCTATCATTTTGTTCATCCCAATCGGATTTATTAATTGGTATATGATTTATCTTTAGACATACATTTTTTTCGATAAACTCTAACCTCGTTGCAGAACTTATCTACAAAAATAAATAAAATTAACCGTAATTCTGTAAAATTAAATACAGTAAATATTTATTAACAGGAATATACTTTTTTCAGAGATTGATTCCTCTCTTTCTATTTATTTATTGCATGCATGTGCGTATAATATGATCCTTCGTAGACAAAGGATGCAAAGTTTCATGTAACCAACAGCTTAATGAAGGCTTCTGCCGTAATCAATTTGGAAGCACCCCTTACTAAGCATTTTGCACGTTCCCTTCCGTTTGGATTATAAAACAGTGTTTTATGGCTTACTCGTAACCCACCTTTAAAGCAACCCAATGGGCTAATTTTTTTATTGTTGTTCCGCCTCTCTCCCCCCCCTCCGTAGCACCACTGTTTGATGCTCGAATGGAGGGTGCAAAAGAGAGAGGTAATTGGTTCAGCCGTAGTGAGATTTCACCAATAATTACAGGGAATACTCACGTGACATGGATGAGTAATTTTTATTAGCGAACATGAAGTTCAAAGTGCAGGAGCGAAAATACGCCGTCTCTCTCTCTCTCTCTGAAAGAAAACAAAGAAAAACAAAGTGCAATATATGTACTTCCACTTTGTTGCATTATGTAGCTGTCTTCTCCAGAACACATTATGACAAAATGAAAAATTTTTGAATTATGTCATAAATTTTACTAGAAATACTGTAGCTCATTTCCTAAACAATTTATGGAAGTTGCTCACGATGGTATTCATGTTTGAGCCGAAAATGCAGGATAATCAAATGGTCGAGAAGTAGCTCAGTATAATAGTCGTTTTAGCTCGCTAATGGACAATGAGGTCCTGGCCAATCACCAACGAGAGAAATGTGTTTTTTTCCCTCTCCTATATGGAAATTACATATTTACAACATTCTCCTCAAAACTCTTATCGTCATCACGACCAAAATGTCAAAGAAAAGCCAAAGATCTATAAAAGTAAAACTCTTTTATCTTGTAATGTTAGAATATGAAAATTGCTTGATATTTCGTAGACAAGGGCAGAGGATGACATTTTTTCGAAAACAATGTAATATTGTTACCGTTAACGGGAGAGGGAAGGGGTGGAAAGATATAACATATAACAATCGATAGATCTAATCAAACTAAGTGTGTAGCACATATATATAATTAAATGTTGTGGTAACAGTCCGTTTAAAATTAGTTTTAGTATTCACCAAGTTTACCATGATAAATATTTCAATAAATTAAACTATTTTTATTCCTTTTAAATTTTTCATTTCCTTAATATTTATCATTCACATCGGCAGCGCCGTAACTTAGATTTTCTCGGGGGGGGGGGGCAACATTAATATTTGGACTCTCTAGAAAAAGTTGTTTTGAGCCCTTTCCCAAAATTCGAAAATAGGACCATTTTATCCATCTTTCTCTTACACTTTGTGGGTCCCCCAGAGCCTGTGGGCCCTTCCGCACGCCCCCGGGCCTGTTCCATACATGACAATTAAGGGAGCAATATTGACAAATATCAAAGCCATACGAATAAATATTATTTCTAGGGCCCCTAATAGTAAACATTTTTTTTACTGAAATGGGCCCACGACTCACTTTTGTTTCATTTACCTTTTGTGAGCTGTACTGTTTATGTAATGTAGTGAACTTCTTTGATGCTTCATTTATAATTTCATGTTCGTATCGTATATGGAGTAAGAAAATTTTTTCTTAAAGTACCCCCCCTCCTCGAAGGGCGGGGAGTTTCCCTATTTCTTCCTCACTTATTATATCGCTAAAAGCATAAATAAACAACTTTAAACAAATCTGGTCACAAACTTTGTTTTAAGAGTCTTCATCCCGGCGAAATTGAAATACCGCTAATTTTACAGTAATTATGTGATATCTTCAAATAGATAAAAGATAATTGAAATATGGAACAAGAGCGCCCTAGACAATATTATTTTGCGTGAGGTACCGTTATCACAAGTCACCTAGCGGCTTTCCGTTTTCAGCTGTTTGAAAACGCGAAAATAAATGCCGATTTTCAAAATGGCTTGAAATCGAAAGCAGATAAGTGATAACGGTATCTCATGTAAAATTATATTGTCTAGGGCGCTCTTGTTCCATATTTCAATTATCTTTTATCTATTTGAAGATATCACATAATTACTGTAAAATTAGCGGTATTTTAATTTCGCCGGGATGAAGACTCTTAAGGTACCCGATTATCGTCCTTATTGCTCTATAACTAAATATACGGAAACGTTATCGATGCAAATTATATTTATGATCGTAAATTGGTATTTTTTTATTTGTATTAAGAAAATATTATAAAATTTAAGTTATTTTCGTGAGCCAGAGGAGGGCCTGGGCCCTGCCCTTCCCCCACTTCGGGCGCCCATGATTCTAAAGTATACCTTCATTAACCTTCTGATTATAAGAGGAGCAACAAAAACAAACATAAATATAATCTCAAAATTATGATTAAAACTGAATATTTTGTTTAGCTATAGTATTAGGTAAAGATACACTGAGAAAAATCCGTTCTCTGGGCAGCGGTATATTCTACAAATATACGGAATCCTCTTGCTTACTGCAGAAGTTAGTATAGAGAATACGTTATCCATATGCTACACACGCACTGACCTTAGATGTTATATCATGCCGTTGCAGGATGTCTGACATCTATCAGTTTTCCGTATATCACATGCATATACTTATGTTACATTCCTCAGCTATATGTTATATACGTGGACTTGTGTGTGAGATCCACCTATATTGTTTCACACCACCTGACCACCTATATTGTTTCATAAGGAAAGTACGTATAGATGGAACACTTATACGGTAAGTATTATAAAACGTTTTCAGTTATACGTCTGCTGTACGTTAAGTCCAAAAACTACAGGAATGACGCGTGTAACCTACTTTTTAAGTACGGCACCTACATTTTTTTCCTCAGTGTAAGACGCATATAAATCGATAAATCATATGGGGTTGAACAAAATGGCATGTTTCAGTGTAAATAATTGTCATGCATAGTTTTCGAGAAAATTGAGTTAAAAATTGACGAAAAAAATCCTAATGGTCGTTAGTTTTGAGGTTTTGCTTTTCATGCTTCTTTGCTAGATCTTTCTTGTTTGTTTTTTTTCTGATTAGTGCTTTATATTTTTATGGTCATTTCTGTTATGATTTTTCTACCATTAGTTCTTATTATTATTACTTAAGACATTTACTTGATTATCGTTTTGTATTATTTGCATTAACATATATTACATACTTGTGTCTTAATGTAACCAATTTATGTACCTAACTTTCCTGCTTCGTTTTCCCTTTTTATGTATGTTTGTATATACAGCATGATTTGTGTTATTTTACTATTTCATGTTTCTTATGTACATATTTGTTCTTTTATACTTAGTATATTGTATTCATTCTTGACCCACCTGCGCTATCCAAGATATTGCTAACAAATAAACCCTTTTAGATAATTATTTTTATTACTCAAGACAGTAAAACATCTTTTTATATTGCTAAAATTATCAACTTTCTGGTCATCTGTTTCACGGTGTGCTTCAAATAAAATTTTTAGCAAGCAAAAATATTTTCTGTAATTACTGAGTCTTGCTACTAATTCAAATTACTTTATCACATTAGTATATTTAAAAGACAACATCTTTGCATGAATACAGATATCAAATTAAAGCTACGGGCCCCCCGCACTGATCTTTTATGTTGCCATGTTTAAAAGTGTATCATGCTGTACAGCACTTATTACTGAAACAATTATTTAGAAAATAGACCGAACAAATTTATAATAGTCCTTTTTGGACAAATTTGTCCGAGGAAAATTGACCAAAAAGAGTAAACTATCTCTTGAGTATTTTTTAGTAACTAATGACTTATGTCATATTAAAGGGTCATTACATAAAAATTTATGAAATAGAATCAAAACTAACTGAAAAGTTTTTCGAGAAAATTATCCGATAAAAGCACGTTCTAAGAGTAAACAAACTCTTGTGAATTTGTTCATGAGATATGACTCTTATCATATTTTGTGAAAGCTAATTAAACATTTATTAATGAGATATGTAAAAAAATCGAATGAATTGTTTACGAGAAATCATTCACAAAACTCAGCTTAGTACTACACTTCATGAGAAAATACTTAAACAGCGAATATGAATAAGCTGTTTTCGGGAAATTCGCATATTTTAATGTTTATCCTTCAGTAAATTCCTTTATATCAGAGGATAGGATGAAAAGTAGAAAAGAAGACCTGGAGAATCGTAAAAATGAAAAATAAATAAATAAATAAATAAATAAATAAATAAATAAATAAATAAATAAACAACTTAAGTTGAAAATGTGGTCTGCACACTTCAAACGGTATGGACTCTTTGCAACTGTGCATACATACAGTCAGCGTCAAAACTTCTTTCCGTTTGGTATAATTTATTTTGGGAATAACCGTGGTGTGGCTGGAACGTCTAACGGTGGTAAGGCTGGAACGCACAGAAAATTACATTCTTTTTAATTTACTGAAAACTGTACTCAAATAGTCCTTTCATTCTAACGTTATTTACGAAACTAGTTTCATCAAATGGAAAGAACTTTTGTCGTTGACTGTACATCGACATGGACGTACATCGAAAAAAAAACATGGGGACATGGTAGCTCAGTGGTAGAGCGCTTATTTCTGGTGAGTGAGATCCCTAGTTCGATCTCCGGCCAGGTAAGTTTGTGTTGGAAACATCGTATTCGTGGTTTTTTTTCGGGATTTTTCTGTTTCCTTTCACATTCTCATTTCACCAATTTCTTCCACCATCATTCACTTACCTAAATCATTCGTCTCTCTTAACCTAAAGGCGAATGCATAATCGTGGGACGTTAAACTGAAATATTTCATTTCATTTCATCGAAAGAAAGTTCTTGTATGTACAGGGTGGTCCCGGGAGTGGGTGTACCCTCCTTTTAGTTTCAACAGTATAATGTTAGTTATGGTAGAATATCTGTACACAGTTACCTTCAAGTCTTAAGAGTCGTAAACATAGCTATGATCACCATCCATGTGGTAACACAGCTGAATTCTGCGCCAAGTTCTCGCAGATGTTTTGCGGAGATAGTCCGGAGTCACGAGGGTGAAGGCGTGTTTCACAGCTGCTCGTAATTCCTGCGTTGTGTGATATCGAGTGTTTCTTACTTGTTGCTTTATGAAATCCCAGAGTGCATTGTCTGATGTCGTCAGATCGGGACTTCTTGCAGGCCAGGCAAAGAGATCTCGTAAAGATGCACAACCTCTTCCAATCCAGCGGCCAGGAAACGTGTGATTACTCCAACTTCACTGCAAATAACTGTTACCAAGCAGAAAACAACAGAAAACAAATGATCATGGGTAATAATGTTCCCAGACAATGCCAAGCAATGTTACGAAACAACTGTTGGTAAGACCTAAAACCGTCAGAAAACACTAATTAGGGGTACACCCATTCCCGGATCACGCTGTAGGTGCCTCGAAACGTGGAAATCCGTACAAATCTCAAATTCGATTCTGTTTTCACCATCACTGTACGTTCTTATCTCTGATCGTCATGCGAAAGTAAAATTTACATGGCAGCGTATTTATTACATCTTTACATTACAAATTAAGTTTCCTAAATTATTATATTGTGTTATAAATTTGGTACTTGATAATTTATTTTTATATTTCATATTTCTTACATACTTTAACATTTATTTTTTAGATACCTATATCCATATTTGAAGATTAACATTAACACATAAATATCCAGATTCTAATCACCGAATAACACTGATAACAAAAGAGAGACTTCTAAGGTGAGTGGAATACATCGAGGTTCCATACGAAATATTGGGCGGTGTGTAAGTTCTAGTCAAAACGCTTGTAGGTAAAGGGTTTTTGGATATACTAAGAAGGTCGAACGATAATCGAATTATAAACAGATTCATAATTACAATCTTTATTTGGTTTCTTTAGTACAGAATATATTGAAAAGCTTGCGTTTCTGTGATGATAAACCTACTTTATTGGATCAAAAGATCCAATAATTTCAATCAAAAATTTTCTTGTAAGTCTTATATCTGGAGAACTACATATAGTGTAGCCAACCCACACCATCACTTAACTCAGTATGATATGCTTATTCCATGAAAAATACCAAAACTTGATTTAAGTTCAGTCTTGGATTGGAAGGATTGGTAAATGCGATAGGAAAGAAAGAATTATCTTTTTAGATTTTTATTGTTATGAGTTTCTGTTATTGCTTCCTTTTTAGTTATTTTTTATTATATGTTTTATATTTTGTTATTTATTGTTTTATCCTATTCACAACCTATTTTTAATTTTATTGTTTTGGGTTTATTCTCTTATATTTATAGATCGTAAATTTGATTTATACTTCTTTTAGAAGTGTTATTGTGATTTTTTTTTAAATGTGCAGCTGTGTTGGCCATTAGCCCTGTTGTGACGGGGATATCATATAATCATATCCTGCGATGAACTTAAACTTTCGTACAAACAAACGTTATCTAATTTTTTACGTTCTATTACCTTAAGACGAGAAACACCTTCTAATACTGATGTTATCATAACATATTATAACTAGAAAGAAATATTACTTTGAATATTTTCAGTACATCAGTATTTTCAGCTTAATAATATGGTAGGCTCTACCATTGACGTCCCAGTTAAACTGTAACCGATCAATCAATCAATTTTTAATGATCCGTACCTTAATGAAATGTGTTGTTATACCCTGAAGATTAAATAAGGCTGGTGATCGTTATAAATAAATGAATGAACATGAAGGAATTAGAAAGATGAGAAAATGATAGGAAGGAGAAGAACACAAGGAAAACCACGACATGATATTGTCCACAAGAAAGAACATAGCCTGAGATCGAACCAAGAAAAAACACAGATGTTTCTTTAAAGATGTTAAAGATATTCCAAACTGAGAAGTTTCTTGGCATCCTTGTATTTGTTTACTTATTTTATTTTTCTCCAGGTGTACAACAAACAAGAACACTTAGGTATCGAATACAATTCTGAAGCGGGACTTCAGTTTATGGCCTATGCTACCCGGAGGTTTCATACCACACTCACATAAGCTCTCTATTGGCTTCTTTCCTTAGCCAACTGGAATAAGTTTCTATTTTGTATTCATATTTCTGCGAGATGCATTTTAGTATTTTTCTCCCATCTGTAGCTAGACCTTCCTAATGATATCTTACCGATTCTGTTTCCCAGTTAAAAGTTTGAAAGTGTTCCTACTTTTTATTCATTCTGGCTACATGATCTGCCCGTCTGAGCGTCTTAGTTGACACAAAGGAGGTTAGGTGAACGATATAAATTATACAGTTCCTCGTTATGAAGATCTTACCATTCCACATTCCCGCCCTTCTTGGGTTCGAATACTCTCCAAGTAAGTTTGTGGTGGACAACATGGTGTCCGTGGATTTTCTCGGGTACTCTCGTTCTTTTATATATTCTCATTCCACCAATTCTTCTATCATCATTCACTTACTTTAATCATCATCTCCCTTAGCCTAAGGCGGGAGCTCATGTGGTTCGGATTCCATGTTAATCAGTAGGTCCACGTCTCATATAGCCTCGCTGCTGAACGGGACGTTAAACTCAAAATCAACTCAACTCCCTTAGCCTAAAGGGCATAATCGTGGGACGTGGGATATTAAATTGAAACTCTTAATTGATACTAACTGTTTCCGTAACTTGTTCCCATTAAAAATACATAATATTATTTTAAAGTAATGTTGTGCGAGGATATTTCGAAAAGTTTTTGGACTGGCACTGACACACCATGCCACTGGTAATTAGCCGTTAATGATATATATAGTGGTGCTTCTATGTGGAAAATAATGTATCAGTTTCTACTGTATAGCTCCGTCAGTTCGCTGCAGGCAGTCATTTGAATCAGTCACAGTGTATTGAGCTCGTATACTGCATTATAATGCTTCAGTCTACACGGCTATTGTGATGAAAACAACAGTGAAAGATTGTGCCTTCATGGAAATTCTACATCCACCCTACAGCCCAAATTTAGCACTGCAGCCTTCGCACACAATATGAGACCTCTACACACAACGATTGATTCCAAGGACACCTTCCAACAAACTGACTCGGCTAGACAGTTGATGATGATACATGACTTCTTCCATAGATGGCATTATACGCCATGAACGGTTTCTTATCAATGGTGCCATATTTCAGTCTCAAGCCGAAACTTTGGAAAATACCCTCGTAATTTACTATTCGATAATAAGTATGTTTCTTTTAATTCGAAATGTATAATACCAAGATTAGGAATGGAAAGGCAACCGCGATAGATAATATAATAATCGAATTCATTAAGAATATGGGAGACAAGAGCAAGAAAGAATTGTTGCGATTTTGTATTGAAATATATGAAACAGGAGAGTGGCTAAAAGACTTCCTAAGAACGACCATGATATCGATGGCTCAAAAATCTAACCCGAAGAGATATGAGGATTATAGAACTACAGTCTTAGTCTCATATCTCATGCAAAATAAAGAGTTGAGAAAAAGACTTATAAAATGTTCCGTGTAGAGTATTGTTCTGTAGTAGAGTACGGGTTAGAAACATGGACATAACGCAAAAATGATGCAAAACGACTGAAAGCTTTCGAAATGTAGGTGTGGAGAAGAATGCAAAGCATTCGCTGGGTCGGGTGGAAAACAAATGAAAGAGTGTTAGAAATCGTGGGGGAGAAAGAACAATTTTAGATATTATTAAGAAGAGGAAAAGAAACTAGTTGGGAGATTGGGTAAGAAGAAACTGTATCGTCAGGGACGTGCTAGAGGGTATGGTGGCAGGAAAGAGAGGGAGAGGGTGAAGGAGACTACAATTAATAGACGATATCAAAACAGAGGAATCGTACGTGAAGATAAAGAGGTTATCGTGGAGTATGGAAGCTTCTCAGCTGTAGCAAGTGAACTGCCAATAACGGCAAAATACCTATGATGATGATGATGATGATAAATACCCAAACTATCTCTCTTTATTCAAGATAACACTTATTTATAATTATATTTATCTAAGCACACTTTAAAGAAAAAGAGTCTATGTAGCTAAGACTCACTATAATTTATATCATACTTAAAAATAACAGTAGACTTTTTTTTTACATAAATAAATGAGATTATAATGATATATTTGCTAACATGTTAAATTTTGATTATCTCGTTGGAAAAAAAATAATTTCCTTTTCTAAAGAATTAAATTGAGAGCAATGAAGTGCTGAATGCAATAAGTTACGGGTAATAGCCACCAAGCTGTTATTTCTCTCTAGACAAACAAACGACTTCGCTCCGTTCGGTGATCACCAATATAAATTTTCTGCAGAGCATCACCAAGTAAATCTAACCAGGTGGGTGATTGGGTCCTTTCTGGAGTATATCCCAGCTGAATTAAGAGTTCTGTGGAATGGCCATTTTACTTTACTAAGGCGTTTTCTTGTTGGTAGTTTCTTTTTCGATTTTAGCTTCTATCTTGTGGCCCTGTTGGTTTGGCAACCTCTTTCTTTTTTCTTTATTTCCGTTTTTTTTCTCTGTTCTTCTCTCTTACTCAGACGCGTCGAGTCAATTAGTTCAGAAGTAGTACTTGTTAAAAGCCCAAACCCTTGCCTTGGTCCCAGAGTCCTTACCTTTCTATTTCTTCGACGAAGAAATAAAAAAAAAAGTTTGACTTCTTCCAAGAACCATGGAAACGTTGATAGGCTTGGAAGCAAGTGGACGTGTCGCGTCGAATTTATCAGCTTCCAATTTGTCGTGCCACTTTTGGGGTCCAGTATTGAAAAAAGAAAAAACGTAACAAAAACAACGGCCAAGAGAAAATATCCGCTCTCTTTCGTGGCCTCCTATGATACACTCTTTCTATCTTCCTTTTTCTCTCTATAGACCTCATAATACCTTTCTCGTTGTAAAATCTCTCTCTTCTCTGAAGTCAGAGATACAAGCTCTAAAGAGAGAAAAAAGTACGGAGAAAAATGAGATAGTACGGAGGGAAGCAGTTTATCTTTTTCTAGCCAGTAATTGGACGGATTGTGATTGAATTGAACACTGTTATACATTCAGGAGAAAAGAATAGATAGAGATTGGAGATAGGGAGAGCGATTCTTGATTACCATTCAAGATGCGCTTATCTTAAAGAGGATGTATGCAACCACACAATATAGGTAAAATCAAAATATAATTCATAAATCGTTTATTTTTATTACTTTACTTATTATCGTAAGATTTCTGGTATTATTGGTCACATGATGCAAAGTTTAACACTTTCGTTAGCTGTGGTTCTCTTTTCCTTTCCGCATATTAGTTGCAACTTTCTGTTATCCTCTTGTGCCCAACATGCTAATCTATGGGTTAGTGGATGTACTTTTGATGCACAAGGTCCTGGGCTTGATTCCTGATGGGTGAACATTGAATGGATTACGATGTTTAAAATCCACCTTAAACTATACGAACACACCTAACATAACCTCGGTACTAAAAAGAGACGCTAAATTTCCACAAACAATTAAACACCAAAAGCTTTTCTCTTCTACTGACTACATATCTGTTAGAGTGCAGTACTCCAAATAATGGTAGTTTTACGGTTAAAGCGAGTGAGAGCACATGAAAGAGGGATGTGTAAGATATTAATTTCCACCAGTACTGTACCTTCACGCAAAGTGAAAGAGCTATATTTTATGCTTACAAGATTATGGTTACCAAATTGAAACCATCCAATTATAAAAGCTATAGAAAGTCGTATTACTGTGGTTAATTCTCAGTGCTTATATTAATGTTAGTAGAAGATAATTTGTCTCTATCACGAAAATTATTTTCTGTAATTCACGATCAGATGGTAGGAGAAATACATTAAGACACAAATAAATACAACATAACCACCATCAAAGTGCATGCAAATTGCACGCAGAACGATAAGTTTACGACAATGTTGCATAATACACACTGTCAAAATTCTCTGTTGTTCTGTCCATTTCTTCCAGACAATTTACTTCGAATGTGGCCTCAGGTTTAATAAATGTAAAGAAGCGAACACGGAGGAGAAAGAATAAATGTTAGATGATCTCCAATATGAATAGTGACTGTGGTTTGTCTATGACTAATACCAAAGAAAAATCTTCCTTTACGCGTATGCCCACAGTCGCTTCGCGCTTGCTTCCTGAAGAAAATTTCTCCACAGTCCCTTTAGTCCCATTATCGGTAGCTTTGACCCATCCTGGAGGGATAAATACAGTTTTTGTTTATAGTGATCAAGTAGCAATAGTTTTCTTGCAATGTTTTTAAGGCATATTCGTTTGCAGCCATATTTTCAATCTGTATGAGGTTGTTTGAACATGCACCAAAAATATAACACTCTAGATTGTATTAGGGTTCTATTTAAAGCAGAACATGTGATGTGAAATAATTTTATAGAGTCAACGATAGCTCGTAAAGCTGAAGGTCTGTTAGTTCCAATAAGACAATCCTCTTCATAAAATTATATCCTCAACATATGGACGCAATTGTAATCTTGACTGAAACTAGTTAAATATAAGCCTACCATAAATGGTGCTTTACTAGGCCTAATTACTTGAACAGAATTATCACAATCAAACCAGGATAAGTGTGATGGAAAGATGCCATCAACTTAATCCCATTTAGAGGTTTCCAACACTAGTATTTGCGTTAAATTGGCGGACTTTTGTGTCCATTGGTCCCTGGATCATGGGCCATGATCCCTGGTCCACGGTACCTAGGACTACCTCTATATTTAGTAGGGGAGCCTTCGCCCACCCACTAAAGTTCGCGAGGGGTTCACAGAAAAATCAACCTCAGAGGGTTTGCCAAAAGCTGAAGAAACTGCTAAAACTAAAAGTCCACTATATAGGTATAAGACCAGGGTATGTATCTTTGTAAATTTGGTACACACTTTGAACCTTAAGGATCGTAATCTAAGGTTAATTTTGGAAATTTATTTTCAGTGCAGTTTGATTGTCTTAATGCAATCACAAAAAATGAAAGCAAAAATAAAGTATGTGACTGTTCACAAGGAGAATGGTTTACACAACTGTTTTCAACCTTTCGGTATTCGTGGATAGGCAGAAAACAGAGATAATTTGAGGCCCAGCAAAATATAAAGTCCAAACTCCAACAATAATCAAAGAGTGATGTAATACTTTTTCTAATAATGTACAAATATACAGTTAACTAGTCAATGCTTTTGAGATAGACTTTGTTTTTGCTTAGTTCACCACCCAATGGTATGTCGTCGTAACTCATTTTTGCAGACGACATGAAAACATTGACAGCAGATATTTTCCAACTAGAGTTGCGGTAGCGTAGTTGATAAGCTGTCTACGGTTAAACTAATAGCCCCGATATCCAGTTTGAATAAGAAATATTTTTTGTTCTGCCCTTCTCTCTCCCAACCTCTTTAAAATATGTACCTGGGACGACCTGATACTATTGCAATCATCCCTCTTTTGTGATTCGTCGCAATAGGTGCAAATGTAATATGAATCTATATTGCTACTATTGCAAGGATAGGAAATCCAGCAGATGCATGTTACACGTTTACCTCTTCCACGAAGTTGGTGACAAAATGTCATTTAGAGCAAAACTTTCTGTTTCCGACAATTGATGTTTTAATCCGAAAAATTAATGTTGCTTACACAAAATTCACTTTTAATATTGGCAGGCAGAACTGCGTATTTTGCGTTTCCTTTACCAAGTTTTAGGGAGAGAAGTATGGCTGCTACATTGTGTTGAGACTTGTTTTATATCCTTTCTTATAAGACAAACATACATACATATACATAAATCACATCAAAAGAATGTCAATACGACTGCCCAGGTATCATATTTTCAATAGTTTTACATGAATATGAACAAAATACGCCTTTTGAGTCTGCAACCATCTATTACAACATTGTTATGTGGGTTGTCTAACAGTTCAGGGAGTTAGACAACCCACATAACCTATTGAATGGACGTTTTGATTTTTTCTGTAATGTGCAAACACTGTGACAATTATCAAAACGAAATGATAAAATCCAAGGTAAATTCAAGTGCTATGTTCAAAAATTAATCGCAGACGATTCGACCGTTTTCTCGTGAAAAGCAAATATAGAACATTGAATCAAATTTATGTCTCTTAGAATTTACGCAATTCTCTTGAAAGTATAAAACTAGTGATTACATACACAGGCTTTACATTGGCAAAAGAGTTTATAGGAAACAAACACAATTATTATAAGTAAATTATATTTAGAAAGCGAAAAATTATAAACGCTAATTAATATTTGCTATTAAAAGAAATCATCTTTAGTTTGAGATATGTAGTTTACTTAATGATAAAATTATATGTAGTTTTTTTCTAGTTTCTTTCCATATTATAAAATTAAATTAAACTCAATGGTGCTACAGCGCACGAATGAACTATGGCCAGACAAATGGTGCATGATTACAACTGGGTGATGAGTAACTCTAACTTTCTATATCGGATTTAGCTCCTTCCTCAATTGTTTAATTCTCAAAAGCTCTCACTAATGCAGAGTTAATTGCGAATATTTCGCGCTTTTGGAGAATTGAACCTGGGAACCGCACCGAAAGTGCGTTCAGCTTGCAACATGATCATTATCATTATGTCTCGTGTTCCATTATACTTCGTTTGCAAATTATCATTTTTTCTGTTAGTTTTCAGCGGAAGACGGTGAAATTGAAATTAAATATTGAACCTTATCACGGTTCTGAATTCAACTGTCAAAATTAACAGTAGTATGTGCATAATTGTTACAGTTAAGTGTATCACTATTAAGAGAAATCCAACAACATTATACATAGCCTGCTTTTTAACATTATATGAATTACATATACAATCCAGAAAAATACAGCTTAAAAATAGTGAATAAAAGGAAGACATTATCCGAATAAAAGCGTGAAAATAATAGAATAAAAACATTAAAATAATCGAATAAAAGCGAGAAATTAGCAGAAGAAAAGCATGAAAATAGTAGAATAAAAGCATGAAAATAGTAAATAAAAGCATGAAAATAGTAGAATAAAAGCATGAAAATAGTAGGATAAAAATATGAAAATGGTAGAACAAAAACATTAAAATAATAGAATAAAAGCAAGAAATTAGCAGAATAAAAGCATGAAAATAGCTTTATTCTACTTTAGTAGAATAAAAACATGAAAATAATAGAATAAAAGCCAGAAATTAGCAGAATAAATGCATGAAAATAGCAGAATAAAAGCATGGAAATAATAGAATAAAAGCAAGCAATTAGCAGAATAAAAACATGAAAATAATAGAATAAAAGCATGAAAATAGTAAAATAAATACATTAAAATGATAGAATAAAAGCATGAAAATGGTAGAATAAAAGCATGAAATGATGGGATAAAAGCATGAAAATAGTGGAATAAAAGCATGAAAATATAATAAAAGCATGGAAATAGTCGAATAAAACTATTAACATCATCACATTGACAACAAACAACATACTTTTTAACGCCATAAAGACTCGTTTTACTCAAAAACTACACATAAGAATTTATTCTCGAACATGTTATTTTGTTAAACTCGCTGTGATCTATCAATTGATATATTCTTACCATTTAACAATATTCTAGTTAAACAAAAAGTCAAAATTTAAGAATTAATCATAATGTTGGAATACATGTCATTAACTATAGTGTGTAATGATAGTGTCTTGCTAAGGCCATAATGTAAAGCTTAATGAAAGTATATTTCAGCATTAGTTTCATTATAAGAAATGGTGTGGTTGTTATACAGCATCAATTTTCAAATTTATAAAAATAAATAAATTCCAAAATTTCCAAATTCTCCAAGTTTTTTTTTCTTGAAAACTACACACGCGGGCTTATACTTACTCATATCATTGTTTAACTTAATTAGAACTATCGATTTGACTATGTCTCATCTTTCAACTTTTTTTAGCTACACATCGGTAACATTGTAGAATTTTATCAAAATTATTAATTTTAGCATCAATAACAATTAAAAGCGCTACTTAGCTTTAAAAAAAGCCATGTAGTAGTGTTACGTGTATACTAAGTGAAGATGTTTGATTTTGTGACGTGAAATTTTGTCAATTACTATTGAAACCGAAAGTACCAGTAAATTTCTACCTCTTCTGGTTCTAGTAGAGAGAATAGAATGGAAAAATGAAATCCTTCAATATAATGTCGTCCTTTAGGCTAAGGGAGACAGGTGGTTAAGGCAAATGAATGTTGGTATGAAAATGTGGAAGGAAACGGGAGTACCACCTGAGAAAATCCATAAACACGATGTCGTCCACCACAAACTTACTTTGCCAGGGATAAAACCAAGGACCCTACGCACTAGAGGTAGGCGCTCTACCACTGAGCTACCTTGCCCACGAGATTAGAGTGGAGATGGAATATATTCTTGTGACACTTGATTGCACAAAACTGCTTCTCGGTATCTAAATATCATTCACATTTTCACTCTATAGCGATCAATGTTAAAATTAGCAGTGGATGATTTCTATCACTACTGGTTTGAATAGAAAGTTGAGAAAAGATGGTCCATATTCTCAAATCATCGCTCTCCGCTTTCTCTATCGTTTATGTTCTATGTGAATCAATGTTAAAACTTGAAATTGTAGTGGCTTTTTTTTTATCACTTTCGGTTTTAGTAGAGAGTTACGAATGAAGACAAAATATATTCTCAGAAGATTTAGTCGATTTCAAGTAGCTATTTTTCGCTCTCTATTACAGTTTCAGTTGTATAATGATCAACGTTAAAACCGGAAGTAGTCGATTTCTGTAATATTCTGTTGGGAATAGAGTCCAGGATAGAGATTAAATATATTTTTGAACGGTTAATCGATTTACAGGAAACCACTTCTCGCTGTGTATTACCGTTTTTGTTCTATAGTGATCAACATTAAAACCGAAAATGGTTGATTTCCACCACTTCCGTTGGATTTGCCACCCCCTCCATCAATTTATCGTTTGCTAATTTTTGAGTATCTACATCAAAATTGATGCTGATTCATCAAAGTAGTTCTTGAGATCTAGGGTCTCCCAAACGGACTGACGGTAAATATGTACAGGAGTTACGGTTGATAAAGGAAACTGCTTAAAAATGTTGGGAACAGAAGGCAAAAAAATGTAAAAAAAAAAGAAAGTTACTTCAAAAAAGAGAGAGGAAAGAAAGGAAAAGAAAAATGATAATAATAAAGTAGCAAATGGAAATAAAAACAAATCACAGTGTCACAATGAAAATAGCTTTTATGTTTGTTTACGCTTGGCTTGTCGAGAGTTCTATTACGATTGGTACTCAGACAGGCTCCATCAAAAGAAGAGGCAATGAAACAACAAAGCACTGTTCCCTGGCAGATAAACAAGGCAGCCAGAGTCTGTTTTCCATTCCGGCTAAAATGATGGCGATGTTGCAAGGAAGAGAAAGTCAAGATTTTTCTGTTCTAGGGGCTGGGTATTCTTTTTTTCCTTCCTTTGTATCTTTTTTCGTTTCCTTTTATCGCTGGGAGCCACGTTTCTCTGTATTTTGTTCCCCCTTCTGTTTTTTTTTTCGATTGGATCGAAAAAGAAACAAAGTTCATCCTAATAAAGCTGAAACATTGAAAAACAATGTTAGAAGCCAGGAAACCATCCTTGAAAATTTCTTATTTTTCAGTCTAGACTGAACAGTTTCATCTTCTACAAATGGATTTACTATATCGCTTCAAATCCTTTTTATACTAACAATATAGTCAGAGGTTATTCAATTGTAATTCCTACGTACAACAAAGAAAAGCAATATATATATATATATATATATATATATATATATATATATATATATATATATATATATATATATATATATCTTTTCTTTGCCCATGATCATACTTTAGGATGAATTTATCTATTATTCAAGTAAAATGACGTAAAACATGAAGATGAATTCTTTGCATTTTATCTACAGTAGAACATGACTATAATGTCACCTAAGTGACCTAAAAAGAATAAATTCGTTATAACCAAAATCTGTAATATCAAGGTACACAAACATGTACATGACTTCATGTTTCGCGAAAACGTTGTAATGTTTTGTACAGTTCTAACTAAACACATTTTTATAAAAAGATATGTGTTATATTAATGCCTTGATCTTAGTTGATATCTGACCGAGCAAAGGGAATTATCCGTAAGTCTGAAGAAAAGTACTATGGTATCGCAGGATTTTTGTGCAAACATATCATTAAAACGTATGCTTTTTGCATGCAAATGATAAAGAACACAAACATCTAACAAAATAGAGCAGTATTCTCTTGATACATGTGCGCTTCCCATTATGATGGGTTAACGTTGCCTGCAACTGCGTCACTTTTGGCAGGGCAGGGGGCAATAGTCTCTCCATTTTAGCTTCGCCCTCAAGGGGCCAACTTCAAAATACAACTTTCTTATTTCATATGACACTATATAAACACGAATGTAAAAATAAAGCATGAAGTAGGTTCACCACATTAAAATAAAATGATTTGGTACATTTCAGTAAAATATCTACCATTAAGTCTTACAAAAAATAATGCATTTTTTCTTATTGCTTTAAACTTTGTCAAATATTGTCGCCTCAATATACCTTGGGAAACATGAAGTGGGCTCACCATACCATTTCCAAAAGAATTGAAGATAATTTAAAATGCTGCTGTTGTCCCATTTTCAGAACAAAATGTATTTCCCTAAGATGAAACATAAATGCAATCTGGCCCCTACTTTAGTAAAACACCAACTGGACTTCTAGAAGTAATAAAAACATGAATTCTTGGCGGGTTTAATTTCATAGTTTTCTAGACGACAACTTCATTTCTTTTAAAAAAACAGGAGAGTGATACACATTAATGCTTTTCCTCTAGAAAGAGTTTCGCCTGCCATTTTTCGGGCTGTTAAGATATACTTTGAAAAGTTGCTAAAGAATTGTGAATATTACAATACAAAGGGAACATTTGAAACATAGACACAGTTTCTTCGTACAAAGTGCTCAAACTTACACTCTCCAAACACTTTTCAGTTCGATTCTCTACATGCCAGAGCAGCAAAAGAAGTTGTTTTTACAAGCCATTTCAATTTCATGGCGCAGTTCCACTGACTCTGGCTTGTTATTGTACACCAGGCACGCACTCAGAAATTTTCGTTGGGAAGGGTCCAATGCTATAAGCCACTACGTCTGTGTAGTATTGAACGGGTATTATTCTGCACTCGAAAAGACGATAAGTAATCGTATAATACTTCCACCTATATTTTCAGAAAAAAAAATAATAGAACTTGATTCTTTTTACAAGCTACATCAATAATTTCTCTGTTAAACAAGTATAGTGTTATTGAGACACTGTACAAATAAATGTTGATTCAACGGCGCCGGCTTTCCAAAATTTATGTGGGTGCATATCAATGGCGGACGTGATAGCGTATATGTTTTCAGGAAAGTCTCGATATTTGATTGATTTATTTTTAGTTAAAATCTTATGAACACTGTCGTAAAGGGCTGTGCTGTGATAAAGTAAAATATACCGGTACTATAAGGATAAGTTGGGGCTGCCCTAGCTCAGTCGGTAAGGTAGCTGACTTAAATGCAAGAGAAACGGGTGCAAACCGGGGTCCAAACTTAAATTCTTGTGAGTGCTTCGCACCAACAAGATTATTTGTGCCGGAGTCTCAGAGTACCCATGTAGTCGGCGCGCATGTATTGAGTTACGAAGTTTTGAGAAGTCCTCTTGAATCCTTCCCCCGTGGGTGCTCTCTTCTGTACACTACTCCTGTTTCCATTCTCGTTAAATTTCAGAAACCTTCTCTAACTTCCAATACCATTTTAGATTTGTTTCTACTTGAATAACCCTGTTTGCACCATCGCTCCACTTTATCAACTGATTACATTGATTAACACTAACACCATCTGTTGCTATTGCTGAACGATGACACTACATGTTGAAGTCGTAGCCAACGTGAATTGATTTGTATCGTATGTGTAATACGTTTATTAATTGTGTGTACATTTTTTGAACAATCCGAAATAGAAGTAGTAAGTATTGTTGTTTGACTTTTCAGGAAGAATTCATTTGTACTAAAATAGAGTTGCACTATTCTGAAATGCCAAAATACGGACAAACAATTGTTGGTTAAATGTACACTACGAATTAGGAAGCCCTTCTCTTAGCGAACGAATAGGTTCTCCAGCAAGTGTTTCATGAACAATTTTTCTCTCGGATCAAGAACAGTTTTTCGGAATACGACCGTACACACACACATACGCCTCTACTCACAATCTCACGCGTTCAACAGAGATTTTATGCATTTCCCGTCATGTAAACATTATTTGTCAGAGTGCTGTCTTGTCAAAACTTTTCTCTGCTTTGCATTATTGTGTTAATTTAACTCTCATACTCTTTTATTTAATTTAATGTTACTAATTTGGCTTTAAAAAATATACTTTTATTTTTATTCTGTTTTTCATCACACAAATATATATATATATATATATATATATATATATATATAGAGAGAGAGAGAGAGAGAGAGAGAGAGAGTACAATGTTTCTATAGATAGAATGGATTAATTGTATTTGCATTAATTTCAATGGGAAAAATAATTTTAATTCGCTATTTTATTAATTTTATTATTAAGTTTTCGATACCTGGGTAGTATTATTGGTGATGATATGAAGTGTGAATGTGAAATAAAAAAGAATATGAATGGCGAAAGAAGCCTTTAGAAGGAAGAAATTACTATTTTGTGGGATCTTGAATAGAGTTGAGTAAATAATTCATTTGGGGGTATTGTACTGTATGGGTCAGAAACATGGACACTAAACAAAAAATATGAAAAACAACTGGAAGCTTTCGAAATGGTGTGCTGAAGAAAGGAGAGAATTAGCTGGGGGTGTGGGAGACCCGGGTTCGATTCCCGGCGGGAGCTCATGTAGTTCGGATTCCACGTTACTCAATAGGTCCACGTCTCATATAGCCTCGCTGCTGAACGGGACGTAAAACTCAAAGTCAATTCAACTCAAGAATTAGTTGGGTTGAGCGGAATATGAATGAGAATGTGTTAGAAATGATGGCATAGAAAACAACAATTTTAAACATTATTATTAAGAAGAGAAGAAACTAGTTTGGACATTGTCGAAGAAAGAACTGTATCATGAGGGACGTACTAGAAAGTATGGTGGCAGGAAAGAGAGGGAGGGGCGGAAGAAACTTTAATTAACGAACGATATCAAAACAGAGAAACGAATAGGTTAGTGGAAGACCGCGTATTATGAAAGCGGCAAGTGACCTGCCAATACTGGTAAAACACCTATGATGATGATAATAATGATTTTCTTATTTTTTCTTAAATAAGTAATTAACTAAAAGCGTTACGGAACGGAAGTTTGTATACCACTGTACTGTCTTCCTTACCTGCCTAATGTGATGAAAGTATATAACAAGCACAATATGAAATGGAATCACAGTGTGCCTACAGTTAACCATTTAAAGATAATAATATGTCCTCAAAACAATGGCATAATAAAGCTCAGCCGAAAGAACTGGAAGCGTAGGAAGGAACGGACGCGACGCGCTACAATAATGGTTATCATGTCGAGATACCTAACCCCTACATTTCTCGTTGATCGCTTTTGGGAGTAAGATAGACTACGTTAAGAAGAAAATCACTTGAACTTGGAAAGTGCAGACAAATCAGAGAATTACGGAAAATGTAAGCGGACCGAAATGTTTACTCTCAAAATAAGCAGGTTGTGGTTCGGAACCCACGTCAATAGTAGGTCCCGTTCCTCATAACCTTGGTGTTACATAACAATGCATGGCTCCAAAAAAAAGTCAAATTCTCATTTTTAGTTACTTTTGTACATATTCCTCCAATACACTAAATAAACTATAAATAATACATATATTCGTGAAAAATGGTGCATAATGCTACTGAACTAGAAGGCAATCCGATGAATTCGTCCCCTTAAAGAGGGTAGCTCAAGCGTTGTATCAATAAATGAGCCACTTTCATAAAGCTACTAAAGGATAAAATACGTCAAACGGACAGATATTAATTATGGATAGAGACAAGATCCCAACATGCTACTGCATTTCCTTTCTTTGTTGCCATGGCAACGGAGAGAAGGCTAGCTCTTGTTTTGGGCTTTATTTCACAATCCAAGTGGTAAGCAAGCATCTTCTCATCCCACACGTGTTGGGGGCTACTCTTCCACTCAACGTTCTATGCCATTGTTTACTCTGAACAACAGCATGTGAAATGCAGTTAATTTTACGGATAGCACAAATCCTTGTCTTCTTCACTTGCACTTTAAATAATCACAAGAATCGGAACAGGAACTGGAGTCATCTAAAAGAAACGTTCTTTAGTTCGTCTCATAGCTCTAAAAAGCTTTGCAAGAGAATGGTATCCGAAATATAGCTTTTTAGTGGTAAGCACAGATGAAGATATTTAGTTTCTGGGGCTAAAGAAGCGTTTCCTTTGCATTGGTTTCCGTGAAGTGTCACATGCTTCGAGCTGGTTCATGATTCTCAACTTCTGGATCGCTACCCACTGGCGGGCCCTAAAGAACTGCGTGTGGGCGACGAAGTTATCGTATTAAACTAAAATTTTAGATTCAGGTGAAGAAATAATCCTTCTGTAGAATCATTTTTTCGGTGTTATTATTCACTCAGCGATGCGGAGGCCTAAAACCCGGCTTGACGGCACATATGGAAGAATATTTACATTTTGTGCTTTTACCTCACATTGCCAAAGCGTCTTCATAAAATGAAGAAAGCTACGACTTGAATATGTTAAGTAAGTTGGACATTTTTCCATTTGATACATTGCACTGCAAAAATCGTACGACGTAGTGTATACTATGTATGCAAGCCCAAAAAGCGTGACATTTTGGCACTGAAAAAGAAAGCTAGACATATACCCTGTTTCAAAAAGAATATGCGTATTACGAAGAATTATTTTGTCCAAACTATCGATCGCTGCATCTCGGCTCGTCTATTGGAGAAACGAATATATAGTCTAGTTTATATTAATAGCCGCTAGATGTCAGTTGTCTTCTGTTTTGCTTGGTAACCGTCATATGTTTAAAATTGCCATTCCGCAGCAGAAAGCATTTTGTGTTCTCGAGTTTGCGAAGTGCAATTCCGTGATTATAGTGCAAAGACGTTTTAGGTTGAGGTACCAAATTGATCCTCCGAATGGGTGGAACATTTGCCGATGGTATCGACAGTTTGTAGATACAGGATGTGTATGTAAAGGAAAGAGTCCTAGCCGCGCTTGTGTTCCTGAAGAAAATGTTTCACGAATTCAAACTGCTTTCCAACGTAATCCTTCTAAATCAACTCGTCGTGCCAGTCAGGAGTTACAAGTGCCGGCAACAACAATTTGGCGTGTTTTGAGACGTCGGTTGGTTATGAAGCCGTACAAGTTACAGCTGCTACAAGCTCTGCTTCCTGATGACAAACGCAAACATGTGGCATTTTCTAACGAAATTCTGGATGCTATTGACAATGATAACACTTTTGCACAACGCATCGTGTTCAGTGATGAAGCGACTTTCCGTGTTAGTGGTCAGGTAAACAAACAAAATGTTCGAATTTGGGACCTACAGAACCCACATGCAGTCATTGAACATGTACGAGATTCGTCCAAAGTCAATGTGTTTGTGCGATATCCCGATCATCTGTTTACGGCCCATTCTTCTTTAATGGAAACACGGTTAACAGTCAGCAGTATCTCGTTATGTTACAAAACTGGTTGTTTCCAAGGCTGGACGAAGACAACTTCATTTTTCACCAAGACGTGGCACCCCCTTACTGGAGTCGCCAGGTGCGTGAATATCTGAATGAATACCAAACCGTTGGATTGGTCGTCAAGGAGCTGGCGACTTAGCATGTCTCAGCTGGCCTCCACGGTCACCTGATTTGAACTCAGTGACTTCTTCCTGTGGGGTTTCGTTAAAGACAATGTTTTTGTACCGCCACTCCAACAGAACCTGGAAGAGTTGAAGAACCGGATCCGTACTGCCATAACATCAGTGACGCAGGACATGCTTGCCCGAGTATGGGAGGAATTTGAGCATCGATGTGATATTGTTCGTGTCGCTTATGGAGGACATATTGAACATCTTAATTTGAACTTTGAACTATAATTTGAACTCGAGAGGTTCGTAAATATGTGTGTAAAATTTCATATTCGTATGTCTTAAAGTTTAATAAATATATGCATTCAAAATACGTATATTCTTTTTGAAACAGGGTGTATAAAGGGTCCCATTACTTTCAATAGCTTAGGACCCCATCAAATCTAAATCCGGCACTGGGTACGAGCGAAACCCATTACGCCAAATATTCACATGCTGCACTCCTGCGATAAGGTCGAAACAATTAAGTGATACGCCTCGTATTTTATATTTCTATTGACTGGAACTTAATATATAACAGATTTTCTGTTTTCTCTGCTTGCTACAATATTTGTGTTATGTGTTACGCAAACTGCATTTGCAAAAGTAATATTTTTGTTATTTTACCAAAATTCACAGTTTTCAAAGTTTTAATAAAGTCAATTAAATGGTTACGTGAACTGATTTTCATATCTTCAATTGTTACAAGGGGAAAAAGATGCTATCTCGCGAGAAACATACATTTTTTATTGTGACAGATAATACCATCCTCTGTATTGAAAAGGTCGTTAATCTTCATTTAAGTATCAAACCAAAACCCTGCAATACGGCGCCCGGGGCGCAAGCCCCATTTGGCTCCTAGTTATATCACTGTACTGGACCACGTACAAACACATAAGTGAAATTACTTATATTATCTTACTTTCAACTTTCGTAAGTAAATTATTGCGACGTGTTGTTAATGATATTCAAATGATATTGGACATTCTCATTAAGAGACCATTGTGTAAACTTAAAGACTTGGAACTATGAATTTTGTCATCCAGAAAGTAAAAGAAATACCACGATATTACCCAATACTTTCCATTTCAGTTTCATACTCGGTATGCAAAATTCCAGGTGTTGTGTTTTTCTTTCTTTGGGAACTGTGACAAGAAAATCACTGGAACGTTCATTTCATTTCGAGAGTAAGAGGAAATAAAAGAGAAAGAGGTTGAGGACGATAACGGGAGGAGCTTGTTTCCAGTGACATAATTCGTTCATTTCTGTGAGTGGCACAAGCATTGTTTGTTTACATTGCCATCAAGGTAAACGTAGAAACAAGAAAGGAATTTTCCGACCCTGCAATGGATTGTTGTTCAATAGGTTTCATCTTGTGTCTAGTGCACAGGGCGCACACAATATCTTTATTGTTTTCTCCCGCAGATGACTCTTCTGTTGGTTCTCCCGCACTCCATGTCCGGCTGGTTTTGTAAGGCGAAACACCGAGTTTCCTCCTTTTATACAAAAAAAGCTTTAACTTCAATGTGCCAACTGCAGGAAACATACACGAGAATTGGCACCGTTTTGCACGAAAATGAGAAGAGAACAAATAAAAGCTATATTGTAGACCGCACGTACAACAGGAACTGCGAAATTTTCTAATAAACCATTCGATATGTATATGGTTGTGTTTACACTTGTAATTTGTCTGTGAATCCAATCTATGAAATACAGTGTTAGACTATTAACTTCTTTAGACTGAGTGGTACCTGTTATGAGATTAACAAATTTGGGTGAAACACACCTCGGATTGCCAGATCTCATGTTTTTCTGGTACGATTTACGTTATACCTGTTTTTGTTTTCCCCGTAAAACGATTTTTTTGTATTCTTTTTAGTAAAAAAAGAAATGATAATCCTGGAAACTTAATTTTTAAAAATAAGTTAATGCGAAAAATCCTTAATGCCTTTATCCTTAATCCTAATTCCTTACTGCCAATAACGCAACTCAACTTAGTACTTAAGAGAGAAAATTCCACAGGTTACTTTTTACTTCTTAACTAACCAGGACCAAAAACTTATGATTAAGATTGATTTGGTTTTAGCATTTTAATCTTCGTCTGTCAACACTGTCTATATCATATCACAGCTTCAATCAATCATAACGTACTGATGCCAGGAACAGAAGCTACTGTGAACTAATAAAAATACTAATATCATGAACAGAACCTACTGTGAACTAATATAAACACTAATGTCAGAAACAGAAGTTACTGTGAACTAATAAAAGCAATAATGTCAGGAAGAGAAGCTACTGTGAACTAATAAAAGCATTAATGTCAGGAACAAAAGCTACTGTCAACTAATAAAAGCACTAATATCAAGAACAGACGCTACCGTGAACTAATAACAGCACTAATGTCAAGAACAGAAGCTACCGTGAACTAATAACAGCACTAATGTCAAGACCAGAAGCTACTGTGAACTAATATAACCACTAATGTCAGGAACAGAAGCTACTGTGAACTAATAAAAGTAGAACTACCTAGGTACAAGCGCCTGTGAATTTCAATGTCCTGCAAGGATTTTTTGAAATGTTGGAAAAGGAATTGTTAAGGAATATAAAATCTTTATTATTAAAATTCAATTGAAAAGGCAATAACATATTGTGTAATATAGTTGATGGATTGCGTTTGAGTGTATGAGGCTGTATGAGATAAGGACCTACACCTTAACGTGATATCCGAACCACATGCGCTCCCACCGAGAATTGTAATATACTTTTGGTGTTTTATGTATTGCAATTATTTTAATAGAACTGTTCCAGTTTCCATTTAAAACTATTGTATGCTAGCGCCACGCTGAAACCATATATGTGTTCGTAATACTAAATTCTGAATATCATACATTTTCCCGTTTTTCCTAAGAACTGTAAAATCTTTTTTCTTCTCTGAAGAATTTGACAACTTTAGACATAATGTAACTCACAGCTGTTACTTGATATCTGAAGATAACACAATTTACGTTGGAAGTATTGGCTGGGGTCTGTAGGATTCAGGACACATTTTATATTCATAAAATTAGTGAATTATTTTCACTACACGCTTGGATGAGACTTAATATAACTTTATTTCATAGTCTGAACTTCGGGAATCATTATTCATAATTTCTGTAAATCTTTTCAAATGTATGTTGTAGTATTGCTAGTGACTGGTGTCTAGCTGCTAGTGTCATTAAAAGGTGACAATATTGTAAAATGTTTCAATATGTAACAATCGAATATTATCACAATAATAGATTTACTTCAAATTTCTAATGTTAACCGTTTTTCTTACTTTTTCTTGACGTTTTTTTAATAATAAATATTCCAAATTTCACTTAATTCTAAACCTTTTTCTCTCCTCCAGATATTATAATTTTATTTCTAGTGCTTCTTTTAACGTTTTTTCCTATTCTTTAATGATTCTGCTGATAACTGACGCATTTTCAAACAAAATTTTGTATTTCTTCTAGTACATGTTGTGCCAATATTGACTTTTCTGATTGATTTAATCTTTTATATATATACACATACATACATACATACATACATACATACATACACATAACACACACACACACACACACACACACACATATATATATATATATATATATATATATATATATATATATATATATATATATATATATATATATATCTTGTATGTCCACACATCTAGTCTTAAATTGTTAGTCCCGTTTGTCCCATGGATGTTAGTGCACGTATTTTGCAGTTCTCATGATAAGGTAGTCAGTTGCCTTTGAAACACCAGTTCAAATGAAAACGAAGTTTTATTTATTTAAAATGTGGGACACAATTAATGAATGGTGTGTGGACTAGGTAAATGTAACGAACGCTGTAACGTGGTGTTGTCGTGTGATAAATGGATATGGCCAACCAGTCATAATACAGGGAGAGCAGATGAGCATCAGACAGATATGTCTCGTTCTCTGTTTAAACAAAATATGAAAGACGTGGCAACACCGCAGCCCTCTCATTTACAAACAGCGTTTCAAGGGGACGGAGATCCGCCTTCAAATAACGTTGTCCTTCGCATAGATTTTATTATGTTGTTTAAATAATACTGTATTTAAATATACTGTAGAATACTGTGTTTATACATAATAAATGCTGAATTAAATGCTGTGTTTAAATACTGTATTGAACGTAATGTATTGGAAGAAAATAATTCGCATGTAATTTGTTAGTGTATGATCATTCCTTGTTCCTTTATACTCACATCAAAACCTTACATATGAATTTCTTTTCTCTTTGCAGATAAAGGGTTAGACCGAACACCAGAGTGATCCCGACCCACTCTCCCAACCCCCTCGTCACGTGATGGACCCCCGGTGGATGTTCGGTCGGTTCGTTCCGCCCATCAGGTACCCCAACCTCGCCGTTACCGCCTTCCTGCTCCTGGCAATGGCTGCCGCAGCCCACGGGGCGCGACACCTCGACGAAGACCCATTGCTCATAGAGACTAAGAAAGGGAAAGTGAGAGGCATTACTTTGACCGCAGCCACAGGGAAACAAGTGGACGCCTGGCTGGGCATACCGTATGCTCAGAAACCAATTAGGCATCTGAGGTTCAGGCATCCACGACCCATAGACCGATGGGAGGGGATATACGAAGCAAACCAATTCCCCAATAGCTGCATGCAAATATTTGACACAGTGTTCGGGGATTTTCCCGGTGCAACTATGTGGAATCCTAATACGCAACTCAATGAAGATTGCCTTTATATTAACGTAGTAGTGCCGAAACCACGGCCGAAAAATGCCGCAGTAATGG